>NW_028278073.1:0-155681 GCF_059751315.1 Micrasema longulum
TCTACGGGCTACTGATACCTATCGCAGCTCGCAGTAGAATACCAGCGCCTTGCCGAGATTTTTACAGTCTCACAATTCTTTATACGAGGCGGAAACGCGTCTCGTACAAAGTGGTCCTTCACTGCCGAATCTTCTACTGAATATCACAGCCGCCCAAGATGACTCCTGTATTGCGATCGGGGAAGAACGCCGCCGAACGGGTGGACCCCGCCATATCTGAAAGAGAATCATCTGACGACGATGCTTCTGACAACGCTTCTCAAGCATCAGCCAACACCATCAGATTCCTGAAGGCACAGAACAAGGAGCTTCGCACCCAACTGAAGCGCCAGAGTAGAAGAGAGAGCCGCCCACAGCCGTTGGATGGAGAACAGGGACCATCTACACTCCCGCCATTGGAAGGATCTGAGGAGAGCGCTGCTGGACTCACAGAGACGTGGGTCAACCGCTCCGCAGATCCCATGGCGCAGATGGCCACCGCTATTGCTGAGATGGCCTCAGCAATAAGAACCTCGTCGATAGGGAGCCCCAGGCCGCCTAACGTGGAAGACGACAGCAGAGTTGGGGCCATGATGGCCCGACAGTCCAGCGCCAAGGACCTGCCCGTCTACACAGGAGAGCCGCTGGAGTGGCCCACCTTTAGCTCTCAGTATCATCAATCGACTGAGATGTGCCGCCTATCAGAGCCGGAGAACCTCCTACGTCTGCAGCGCGCCCTGAGGGGGCGAGCGAGAGAGGCGGTCTCAGCGCTACTCGTAGAGCCGCGTAACGTCGGACAAATCATCCGAACTTTGGAGCTGCGCTTTGGCCAAAAAGAAGTCATCGTCGCAGCCATGCTGGATAGAGTAAGGAGACTCCAATGTCTTCAGGGTACTGGTTCGACGGAGTCACTGATCGAGCTATCTGGTGCCATCAGCAACGTGATCGCCACTCTGGAAGGCTTCGGTGGTGAATATCTTACTACCCCGCAGTTACTAAGCGAGCTAGTAGCGAAACTACCGCTATGTATGCGTACATCGTGGTGGGGGGCCAGACGAGGTGATAATAACAGAGCCACTGTTAAAGATTTTTCTGTCTGGCTAGAAGAAATATCGAGCGCCGCAATGTTGTGCGGAGGTATCGAACCGAACATTTATAGTGGAAAAGGCAATCGAAAACGCGAGTTAGTAAATACCGCGGTAGTGCCTCAAATACCTACAGGTGAGAAGAACAAGTGTGCATTGTGTAATCGATCTCACCCTATTCAGTCGTGCCGGGACTATTTAAAGTTATCAGTGGCCGAGCGATGGCAAATAGTTAAAAGTAAAAACTTATGCTTTTCGTGCTTAGGGGAATCGCATAGGGTTACGCAATGTAAACATTCGCGTGAGTGCAGCGTTGATAGGTGCCGTTCATTGCACCATAAAACGCTTCACGAATCTAACCGCGGAGAAGTGCGCGAATATCGACCTACCGCCGAGGTCGGAGCCTCGAGCTCATCGTTTTCGCGACAAAACAATTCTTTGAACGGAAATCAATCCGCAAGGAGAGAATCAAGTGAGAATTTAGTGAGTGAAAACCGCTATGACAATGAAAACTCACGAAATAGAACAGTTGTGAACACGTGGTCAACGAACGGACCGATTCTTTTAAAATTATTACCGGTGGAAATAAGTGGACCAGCGGGAACAGTGACTTCGTACGCCTTGTTGGATGAAGGGTCTACAATCACCCTCATCGACAGTGAAGTGGCGGACCGTGCAGGTGCGTCAGGGAAAATACGAGGACTAAAAATTCACGGGGCCGGTGGCATGAATGTGACGGACGAGTCATCACGTCGCATAACAGTAAATATCCGCGGCGATAACAGTAAAATATACAAAATGCGAGCTAACACGATGCAATATTTAAATTTACCGCCTCAAGCCGTAATGGACGCCGGACAAATTAAAACAGTGCGCCCGCAAATTTTAATTGGCCAAGATAATGCTTCCTTGATTGTAACGAGGGAAGCAAGGAAAAGCGGGAGATATATTATCTCCGTTACTGCATTAGGAGAGGCGATTCACGGCGGTACAAATACAATGCCGTTTCAAACAATCGCCGCAATACAAGACAACGCCCGATTAGAAAATCTTGTGAAGAAAAATTATGCCGTTGACTCGTTAGGTATTTTGCCGACAATTAGAATATCTTGCAGTGAAAAAAGAGCAATTGATATTCTTCAAAACACTACTCGACCTCTGATATCGGGACAATGGGAAACAGGACTTTTGTGGAAAGATGACGTCATAAGCCTCCCAAATAATCGGCAAACGGCGCTACGAAGACTAGAACTAATTGAAAAGAAATTTCGCAAAAACGAATCCTTTGCTATCGCGTACAAATCGAAAATAAATGAGTATATCAGTAAGGGATATGCCCGAGAGCTCACATGCATTGAGAAAAATACATTGACGAATAGAACGCACTACCTACCGCACTTCGCAGTTAGTCATGTAAATAAACCCGGAAAGCTACGTATTGTCTTCGACGCCGCAAGTAAATATCGCGGTGTTTCGTTGAACGATTGCTTACTAAGTGGACCAGATATGCTAACTTCACTTCTAGGGAACGTGATACGATTTCGAGAGGGAAAGATCGCCCTCGCGGCGGATATTAAAGAAATGTTTCTGAGAATCCGAATACGCGACGAAGATCAACAGTCACAAAGATTTCTTTGGCGGGATAATGAAGACGAACATATCCGCGAGATGGTCATGAGCTCAATGACGTTCGGAGCTACATGCTCACCGAGCAGCGCTCAGTTTGTTAAAAATAAAATAGCGGAGGAACAATCACTTGGAATGATGAAAGCAAAGATGGCCATTTTAAATAATTTTTATGTAGACGATTTTCTAATAGGAATCGACTCGGTAAAAGAAAGCATTCAATTGCGAAGCGATATTACCACAGTGCTCGGACGAGGTGGTTTTGAGTTAACAAATTGGGCCTCAAATAATCCAGAGGTAGTACGAGCAATACCGAAAAATCTCCGTGCGAATACATCTATAAATATAATAAGTGGACAAGATGTAACCGAAAGAGTGCTCGGGATAAAGTGGAATCCAGTTAGTGACAATTTTTTGTTTAAATTCAAAGAAACTCCAGCGGTGTCCGAACTCTATATACCTACCAAGCGCGAAATGCTTAGTGAAGTAATGAGCATTTTTGATCCCCTTGGATTCATTGGGTGTTTAACAATCCGACCTCGTATCTTACTACAAGAGGTATGGCGTTCGAAAACTAATTGGGACACTGAAGTAGATGGAAAATACGCGGTAAAGTGGCATAAATGGTTGAAAATCTTACAAGAAACAAATTGCGCGATTCCGAGGCAATGCACAAGCTATAAAGAAGCACCGGTAGAATTACATGTGTTTTGTGACGCTTCGGAGCAAGCAAGCTGTGCGGTGGCATATTTCGTCGAAAGGACAATGGACAAAAGTTTAATCACATTCATAGGCAGTAAATGCAAGGTGAGCCCATTACGTGCCTTATCGATACCGCGGCTCGAACTGCAAGCCGCTCTTATAGCAGCGCGCCTAGCGGCTACTATTAAAAAGGAATGTGATAGCCGTATTATAAAAACTATTTACTGGACGGACTCGACAACTGTCTTAATTTGGGTACAGAGTGATGCGCGAACATACTCACCATTTGTCGCACACAGATTGGGTGAGATAGACGAACTTACTAACGCAACGGAATGGAGATGGGTGCCCACAAAGCAGAATCCAGCAGATTTAGGTACCCGAGATGGAGAGATACCTGACCTTACGATGAAAGGAATGTGGTTCGGAGGTCCTGAATTCCTCAAATATTCTGAAGATATGTGGCCACCTGTCAAAGGTTTAAATACAAATCGAAACCTGGCTAACACAGAGTTGCGGACCGAAATAATATGTTTGAACAGTGCAATAATGCTGAATGCTCTCCCGGATCAGAACAGGTTTTCGTCGTGGCAACGTTTAATTAGAACTACGGCATGGATTTTTCGATTCGTCAACAGGTGTCGCAAAAGAGAGCAAATCATTAGCGCTACACTAACTGCTCAAGAAATATCAGCATCGGAACTTATATGGATTAAGATTGCGCAATCCGATAGCTACAACAAAGAGATAGAAATCCTTTCACGGGGGGAGTCTCTCCCGAAAGCCAGTAAAATTTCATGTCTAAATCCATACCTGGATAAGGATAATGTTTTAAAAATGGGTACTAGATTAATGGCAACAGACAACATGGCCGCCGAAATAAAGTCGCCTATAATTTTAGACGGAACTCATGCTTATACACGCCTGCTTGTAAGAAATTTCCACGAGAAAGCTAATCACGCAAGTACAGAGAGGACGATGAGTGATCTAAGGCAGCGTTTCTTCATCACAAAATTAAGATCAAATATTCGACAAATAATACACCGTTGCCAATTTTGTCGAAACGAAAGGAGTCATCCGATTGCGCCATTAATGGGACAGTTACCGGTAGCACGCCTAGATCATCACGTTCGTCCGTTTACACACTGCGGAGTCGATATGTTTGGACCTTTATATGTTACTGTTGGGCGACATAAAGAAAAGCGCTACGGGGCCTTATTTACATGTATGACAACACGTGCGATTCATATCGAAATAACTCACTCTTTAAGTGCGGACGCGACCATCCAAGCTCTTCGAAGGATGGCCGCGCGACGCGGACACCCTAACACGATGTATTCCGATAACGGAACTAACTTCAAAGGAGCGGATAAAGAAATATCGGAAGCAGTACGACAACTCGCAGACAGTCCTGAGCTTCAGAATGCAGCCACCGTGCGGGGAATTCGATGGAAATTCAACTCTCCGGCAAGCCCATTTATGGGGGGTAGCTGGGAGAGGTTGATCCGAAGTGCAAAGCGCGCGCTAATGGCAATATTAAAAGAACAGGCCCCAAAAGAGGAAGTTTTATTGACAGCCATTGCAGAGGCAGAGTTTACTGTGAATACAAGACCTCTGACTCACCTGTCACTCGACGCGAGAGACGCTCCACCACTAACACCTATGCATTTCTTGATAGGTGATGACGGTAGCCAACCTCGCTTAGCGGATTACCGAGACACGCCCCCAGAAGTGTGCCTTAAAAACAATGGCAAATCGCCCAAAGAATGGCCAATCAATTTTGGAAAAGATGGCTTCGTGAATACCTACCAACCCTCGCCCAGAGACAAAAATGGAGGGAGATTACAAAACCGCTAGAAGTAGGAGATGTAGTGATAATCACGGACCCAGCTCTACCTCGGAACGAGTGGCCACGTGGGATGATTATCGAGGTCAACCCGGGACGAGATGGTATCATCAGAACCGCAAGGGTCAAGACAGCAAAAGGCGAATTCACGCGACCAACGGCCAAACTCGCAGTACTTAATGTAAAACAAGATGACGTCTGATTACTAAGGAGTGTCTCTCGACAGGGGGGAGTGTAGCCGACGTCATAGTCCTTTATTTTATTATTGTATGTTAGTATAAATGTTTCAATTATTATTTTACTTATATTTAATATATAACCTAGTATGTATGAGTCTGCGAGGCTAATTCCGTGTCTAACCGGCCGCTGCCGTATAAAGGACGAATTGAGCGGAGCGTGTCAAGCTAGCGGCCCTTTCACGTCCGCTCTAGTCGGCGCTCGATTGTGCAATGGAGCGGGTCGGGGTCGGGTCGGGGCTTATACGTTGGCTAGGGGGCGCCTATTTACGTTGGCCGCTCGGGAGAATACTTGACAGGAGTGGGGGGCCGTTACCATTCCCATACCTAAGTTAACCGTAGGGTCAGATTTTGTAATCTTGTATAAATATGTGCACATGTGAGAAATAAAGACATCGATCGAAAACAGTAAACACTCTCTTTTAACTCTACTCTGCCCGATTACTTCGCCACTTCGTCTTCAGATCTTCACTGCATCTTTCTTGGACTCAGCCGAATCCAGAAGCGAATTTACAACCTGCTAACCGCCACTGTCAGCCGACAGTATTTGGAATAAATATTCATACCTACGGGCTACTGATACCTATCGCAGCTCGCAGTAGAATACCAGCGCCTTGCCGAGATTTTTACAGTCTCACAATTCTTTATACGAGGCGGAAACGCGTCTCGTACAAAG
Organism: Micrasema longulum; assembly: GCF_059751315.1. Classification (NCBI taxonomy): domain Eukaryota; kingdom Metazoa; phylum Arthropoda; class Insecta; order Trichoptera; family Brachycentridae; genus Micrasema; species Micrasema longulum. The sequence continues at coordinate 6,151 of NW_028278073.1, forward strand.
TATAACCATTGATTTGAGAATCATTTTACTAGAAAAATCAGTTCCAATAAAGGATTAAAAAAATAAAATATTTTAAACAAATAGACTTGTTTATTTCATTAAATTCTATGGATAAATATATAAATAGTTTTTTTTTAAAAATTAAAAAAAATTGTTTTTTTATAACCTGTTTATTACCATCATAAAGTTTATTTTCATTTATCGCAAAGTGAACTATTTGTATGTAAGAGTATAATTCGGTAGTCAGATAGCAGAAATAACCATCTGTATTTTTGCTTATGTTTTTATTTTCAAAAGTTTTTATTAATATTTCAGTAAATACACAAAGCAAAAAAATTAAAGAAGCAGTGTCATTTAGAATGGTAATTTGTTATTGTAAAACAACACTCAAATATTTAAGTTTGTGGATTTAAGTCTTGAAATAAAGACGGATTTCAGCTCTCCTGAACATTTTTGAAAATAACAGATGGTTCCTTCTGCCATCTGACTACCGAATTGTCTTTATTGTTGAAACACACCAACCGAGCTGTCTTCGGATACTTCATCGTAAAGTATTACAGTATTTAATATGAAATCTTTTTTTTCTATCTTTCTTTGTTTATATGATGCAGCTAGACTTAGATTTGTTTTGTTTTTTTTTAATTATCATATGTGTGAATTTTTGGGGAACATTTTAAATTATTTGGGTCAGAAGTAATTCTTGCTCCTTAGTTCAAATGTTATGTTAAAGGAAGAAATGTTGACATTAATTGTATTTAAAACTTATATTTTTATTATCCGACCATTTTTTTCTTTGAAATATTGTTTTTTTTTTTAAATTTTGTTCAGCCGACAGCAAAATGCTGCCAAGTCAAATTTTGCAATTTTGTAATTCTTTATTTAGTTTAAGTTCTGAATGGTATCTTTTACTGAAACAAAAACAAGTTCACTAATTTACTTTCTTATTTGACAATAGGCAATGTGCACGAATTTTTTTTTTTCTTCCAAAAAAATCAGCAAAAAATTAGAAAACTTACGCAGTAATTTTTTTTTTTTGAGCCCATAATTACCTCGTTATTATGATTTACATTTTGAATTTTTAAAATCTGTCCCAAACGCTCCGCTTCCCGGGTTTTTGAGCTGTGACGTCATTGACCGCGATTGGGTTTGACAGTTCGACATTCGAGTACGCGCCGTCGTTGTAGTAGGAAGACCGGCTGTTAATAATACGTTATTGTTTTACTTTCGAAGTGTTTTTTTCCATCGTCATGGCTAAAATAGTCAACTATAAGTACTGCATTGTACCTAAATGCAAAAATACGACTATTACTACTCCTGAGAAAATATTTATCAACGTGCCGAAAATCGAGGCAATACGAAAAAAATGGTGTCATGCCATGAAAAGATGTTCGAAGAAAAATAAAGATTTAGCAGTAAAGTCCACTTGTTATTGCTGTGAAGACCATTTTAATGTAAGTACTTATATTATTTTTTACCTAGCCAATTATTATATATTTACTCACACACACGAAAGTGATTAAATTAACCTTAGTTTTAACATCCCTAACATGTCATTTTATAACTTATTGTCTGACAAAATTAGTGCCATCGTGTACTAAGTACTTATAATGAAAATAATGTTTGATGTTTTTCTTTCACAGCTGCAAGAGGATATGGAAAATTATACATTTTTCAAAATGATGGGAAGTCGCATGCAGATGAAGAAAAATGTTGTCCCAAGCAAATTTGACTGCCAGAAGAACAAATTACCTGCGGCAAAGAAGACAGGTGAAAAAAGGGCCAGGATAAAATTATTGAACGAGTTACTCACTCCAATAAAAGTCCCAGCTTTGTGTGAACCCAATGTTGACGGAGGCCAAGACCCCCCTCCGATTGCCGGGCCAGGAATAATGACGCTGTGTGAACCTCCAGAATATCTTGACAAGGCTGTACAAGTCAATAAAACTTGTAATGTGAGAAGCAAGGGTACATCAACAGTAATTTTGGGAAAGACGAGTACTGCTTGTTCTCCGATGAAATCAATGTCACCCACTTCGACTGAACGCATTTGCGTCAAGAAAAATCCCGAGCCAAATGAATGGGTTGAGTCAACTGACTCGGATTCAGATTTTGTCCCCTCTCTAGAAGACAGTAGTGCCTATGATGGGACAGAAGTGGATGAGTCTGAATTGAATATGACAATGAGGAACTCATTTTTCCTCCTCATAGAGAAAGAGCCAAGGATATTTTTAGGAATTCCACATGATATGTATCATGTAATTTCGCTGATTGTATCAAAGATACCCGCAAGTACATTGGATGTACTCGTGACATTAAAAAAAATCCGCTTGGATGATTCCAACACTGTCCTTGGTCTCCACTTTGGGATTTCCCATTCGACAGTAAGTAGGATATTCTCTAAAACAGTTGTCCTTCTTGCAGCTATATGTCAAGATCTTATTATTTGGCCAAGTTCTGATAAAATAAGACGTCATCTTCCGATATCTTTCAGAGCGAGGTATGCAAACGTGCAATCGATCATAGACTGTTTGGAGCTACAGATCGAAAAACCTTCAAACCCTATCCACCAGGCATTAACCTGGTCAGAGTATAAAGGGTGTAATACTCTAAAATATTTGATTTCGTGCACGCCAGATGGTCTGATAAATAACATTTCATGCGGCTATGGAGGGAGGGCATCAGACTGCATCATTATCGAAAACTGTGGATACTTGGACCTTTTGAAACCCGGAATGGCTGTTATGGCTGACCGAGGTTTTAAAAATATTTCCCATTTACTAGAGATGGAGGGATGCTCATTGATCCGTCCGCCAAGTGTATTTGCCAATACGAAAAGCAGTCGTAAAGAGGTTCAGCAATCAAAACGAATAGCTGCCTTGCGCATTCATGTGGAGCGCGTTATAAGCAGAGTTAGAGAGTTTCACATGCTGAGAATGGGCTCAACATTAGACCATCATCATATGGCAATAGCCGATTATTTGGTGATAATAGCATGCGGCATTATCAATCTGCAAGGCCTTCTAATAAAAATATAAATACTGTTTTTGTACATGGTAATCTTGTAATGCTTGTGTGTTTTCTTTTCTTAAATTTTATTTTGTGTGCTGCTTACCTTCGGTAATGTTCATCTTTCCTTTTCTTTAGTAAATTTTGATGTATGTTATGTTACCTTTGGTAATGTTGATGTGTTCCCTTTCTTGAATATAAATTACTTTTCTGTACAAATTTTTTTATAAGTGTAATGTGATTACCTTCGGTAATGTTCATATATTTCCCTTTCTCAATGAATTTTAAAACGTTTAATGTTACCTTCGGTAATGTTGATGTGTGTAATGATTATCTTTGGTAATGTTCATATATTTCCCTTTCTCAATTAATTTTAATCTGTGTAATGTTACCTTTGGCAATGTTGATGTGTTCTCTTTCTTAAATATAAATGACTTTTCTTTCAAAAATGTGTAATGATTTGATTACCTTCGGTTGATGTTCACGTTTTCTTTTCTTAAATAAAAGTGACCATTATTGAATAAATATTAATTTGTGTTATGATTACCTTCAGCAATGTTCGCGGTGTATTTTTTTTGTTTTTAATAATAATATATAAATTACTCTCTTTGCAATTTACCTGTATAAAATGTTAAAAAAGGTTTTGTCAAATAAAAATATGGAAGCATTATATATTAAAATGTTTTTTATTATTATTTAATCACGTTAAAGTACATATCTACCTCATCTCCCTAGACAAATTTTATTTAAACAATAAAATGTTAAGCAACTATATTTTTTATTCAAACACATTCAAAAGTGATCGCTCGGGCTGCATTTAGTGATGTATGAAAGAAATCTTTTAATACACACTTAAAATCTTATTTTTTTTAAAATAGCTTCAGACCAAAACATTTCACACTTTTCCATCAACTGTTCACAACTAATTTGGTCATAGTCTACATATGTAATACTGATTTCTTTGGTTTTCTCAAAATCCGGCTTGGTAACACAATAAATTCCTTTCTTTTTTTTTGAAAAGTGCATTTGCATTTGAATTTGAGCCATATATTTCTGACTTGGCTTGTTGTCCGCTGTAAAATAAGTTTTAAATGTAGTATCGCTATTTGGACATTTTATTTCTATGATAAAATCATCTCCCGATGCGTCGGGTGAGGCTCCTAAATATGGATGATCGCCACAAAGAATAAGGCCACACTTTTTTAACGTGGTCTTGAGTATTTTTTCTACTTCTCGCAAAACATCATCTTCTAGAAGTCTACCTCGCTGTAAAAAAATATTATCAGGCACTTTAGCACCAAGAATGCTTTCTACGAGAGAGCCTTCCAATGTCTGACAATTTGACGCTTCGTAGGCCTTAGATGCCGTTATGCGGCCATACCTTAAGTTGTGCCATAAGGGACAGTCTGCTTGCCCGAGAGTTTCTTTCGCTGCTTTATTACATAAAGCAGCACCCATCCTGCTTTGGCAATAATTAAAAAAATCTTTTGATGTTGACCCAATATTCTCCGAGAAGAACGTGCATGCCATGCTATGAATGGATAAATTTTCCAATTCTGTCGGTTTAACGTAGTACTTAACTAGTTGGACATCTCTTCGACCCAACTCGATGCTTCTTTCAACTACACATTTTAAAAAGGATCCATCACTTTCCGGCAAACTGGTCCTTGCCTTTCCTAAATCCTTTGCTTTGATAAACTTCAAGGATGTCCCGATGGCAGACATTTTTGAGCGCTTCCAGTAGCACTCTATAGAAGTCTTCGGAGGATCTTCGCTTCTTCGATGTAGCCATGACAACATACTAATGGCATGTTTGCAACCACCTAAAATGACAACAATGAAGTTTAAATAAGGAGGCAATGAATAAGACAGGCCGACTCTGTCAAACATTATGAGAGGTGAGCCAAATATATATAAAATATTAATGGCAATATCCTCATAAGCCATTAATCAACAAATGAAATAGATTTATTAAATTTATTATGATGTACAAAGTGAGTATGAAATAAAAAGGGTATTTTATATTATAACCAGCTCATCGTTGAGACTTAAGATATATATGCTTAAAAGCCCAACAGTATGAATATATATTACAAACCTTCTGACGCTGGACAATCTTCACACTTGCATGACTCTATAACTTGCTCTGTTTCATTGCACGTTAAAACAACCGAATATGCTTTGAAGCGCACCCGATGTTCAGGAGTTACACGAGCCTTCACTATACAAATATCGCCCACTCGTTTTACTTGGACATATCCAATGACACTATCTCCATAATTTGCTCTGCATGACCTGAAAAAATCGTCAAGTACTTTAGTATAACTACGGTGGGGAGTTGGGGATATTGGGGAGTGTTTTTATTCATATCATCAATGAACATAAACATTTATGTTAAAAATGCACTTAAGTATGGTACGATTACTAAAATTATCGTGACAATATGGATACTGACATCCCTAAAACAACCTACTGAATCAACTCGGCATATAAATAATATTTATGAGTACCTAGGTAAACAATACGTTCCTTCATCATAATAATGACAACTCATATTTAAGGTTAAGTATGAAAAGCAAAGAGTGAAATTCAAGATTTAAAGCAGAAAAAACCCGTAGTTGGGACAACTGATGAAAACTAATACTATTAATACCACATATAATACTATTTTACTTAATAAACATACCTTGAAGCTTTTATTCCTTTAATTTCGGCACTTATAAAGTCCGTATTTGAAAAAAATGCAGCCATCATGAAAGCATCTATTTTTGGTAAATTATCCGACTGTGCTTTCACAAAACCGATTTCCGACATAATAAATAGATATTATATATCTTTCTTAACCTTTTTATAGTTAAATATAACAGTTCCACTAAATTGTTCACAGGAAACAACACATAAACAAACCGCACGCAAAGCCACCCACAGATTATTACGGTAGGTCTAGTTGTTACTTGTCACTATCGCGGCCTGTGTCGTCACAAAGTGAACAGCCAATCACAGCGCGTTTATGAATTTTTTGAATTCATACGAATTAAAATTGCAATTTAATGATATAAAACGAATTCAAATAGAATTTTAACTGTGATATTCGGCGTAACCAAAAATCATTTATTATAAATCAGTCATTGAAACCAAATTCTGGGTAGGCTGCACATTCCCTATTGTATATTGTGTCCGTATAATAAAAATCTGCCATGGGAAATATTGAAAAAATCAAGACATTATTGCCCCGGATTCGGAAAGTTAAATTTGTATAACTACGCTGGATTTAAATACAAAATATTTATCCTTGCTACGCGTTGAATGAATGTGACGCCAATACAGCGATCAATCTGTAAAAGAGAGCTCAGAAATAGAACTCATACTGAAGAAGACTGAGACACTGTGCTTTAGCTGGTGTTGATGTAAAACAGATTCAGTCGGTTATCGACAGTGACGAAGGGCGCATGCATGGGTGAAGAGTGTTTTTATGACTTCAAATTTATTTTCTAAAACGAGGAAAAATGTTTTATTAAAAAAAAAATAATTACGGAAAAGGAATAACTAAACAATCATCCATGATTTTTTTTCTAATGTCTGAATTTGATAATATTCCGTCTTTTGCTTATAGTACTCGTAACACGATGTAACATCACCTCGCGAAAATGAACTATCCACCGTATTTTTTAAAGAGGTACTACCCTACCCTAGTAAGACTATTAAAGTAACTTGATATTAATGATTAAATTTAATTCAAATGAACCGAGTAGAATAAATACATCTTGCCGTTTTTGTACAAATGTTCATTTCCTTGATTAAAAAAATACGGTGTTTATCTCTCAATCTGTCTATCAGAATAAATTGAGCGAATATTAAGCATATCAAGCATATCAAAGGCTTTGAAAACATATATAGATGGAGTTTTAATTGGTCCTTTTCGGAATAACTATTATAGTACCCTTATGTATTTAAATTTTTCGCTTAAAATGTGCAGTAATATTTTTAATATTTTTTGCAGTATTTTTGTTGTTGTTTATCAAATAGGCTTATATGAAATAATTTTAGACTTATTTTATTTTGACTGCAGGCAGGCGTGATTGTGAAAACCACCCCTAAATGATCATCCCTATTCATCACGTGGTTCATATTGTGTTTGAATTTATTCAGGATGTGTATTCATGTGTCCCTCGTAGCTGCTGTCGGTTGATATATCTGATATTTTTGACAAATGCCTTTTTCGAAAAAAAATTTTTTAAAATACAATTGTAAATTTTAAAATAACCAATTAATTGAATGTTTCGATTGGTTATGCTTTATCTTGTCAAGTAAACGATAATAGATTTATTTATCAGAATCTTGTTCTGTAGTATGTCTTTCAAATTACTTTTTCATTTATTTAAATTTAAAAAACAATTTACTTCGAAAATTTCAGGTACATAAAAAACATACATTGAAAAATCCATGTTCAAAGGAGACTATAAACTAAATTTTAAAAAATACAGTTGGCATCTAAATATCACTAAGCAGCCAGTGGCAGGTCATTAATCCTGTAAATGCCTAGACTTCTATATTCCTTTCACTTAAATGTTCTTCATCACTGTTGTAATTTGATGCTTGCACTTTTAGAAAATATGAATCAAGTAATCCATCCGCGGCTGGACGGAAGTGCGTGGAGTTGAGGCGCTGTTCCAGTTGGCGCAGGACCGGAATGCCTACTCCAGAGTGATCGCCAACGTCGGGGAGACCTGATATGGCACAGAAAGAAAGAAAGAATCAAGTTATGGTAGAGTGGGGTTCCTTCCAACCTTGGACCTTTGATCCTTGAGTCCGTGACATTAGCCACGTGACCACATTCCGGTGCATTTTTTTCTTCTAATGTCAATAAATATGAATTTTTAAACAACGCAAAATTTTAAATGTTACACTGTGCGTCAAGTGGCCAATTAAACCAGTCAATGATAGATCATAAGCCCTGTTAATGCCTAGACTTCCAAATTTCCTTCTCCACAATGTTGTTTCTCTCTGATTTTATTTATTCATATTAAAAACTCTTCAGAGGGTGCAATCCAGACATTTATCTAAAAAAAATTGGACAACTTAAAAATAATTTTAAATTTTATAAATAGCTTTCATATTTTTATTTATTTATTTTTGCACGACCACAAACCAGGAGGCCCAATTACAGTAGTGACTTACATCACAGAGCACCCAGGCTTGAGAAAAAATACGTTTTAATTTTTGTGTTCTCACCGGGAATCGAACCAGGAACCTTTCGTGTGTGAGTCAAGCGTCTTGACCACTACACCACGGAGGCGGCAAATATTACATAAACAATGTTGAATATAATTAATTTACAGTTTTCAACGTAAGACGATAAATCACTAAATTTATCTATTATCCGATAGATTTCTCTTCACGTATAATCAACCCCAAATGCAAATGTGGTATCTGCTAATGCACCCTTTAATACCTTCACGCTCTTACCTTACTGCCTTCATACAGCATCTTCCTTCGTTCTCCCTACTATATTATTAACCCATAAAGCACGGCGTATCAAATCGTATCTCTCGATGGGGTATATTTATACCAGCGTCAACAATTCTATTATTCAAGTTATTTAATATAAAAAATAATAATAAATACCTTAATAAAAATGCTCTTTTCTTTCTCCCTCTCACTTATTCTCTATTGAAGGCTTTACACCCCCAGAAGAAAACTGTCGGTAGTCTTAATTTGGCTGTTCTTTAAATCCTGTTTAACCGCTCTTTTTTATCATTTTTAGGAGAACACTCGCGTATCTCTGACTTTTTTAAGCAAGATGTAATCCAAAGGAATTCTTTGAAATCCATTCACAAAATTATTGAAAATAACACTGCAGTAACTACGACGCCACAAGGTTTTTGTTTTATATTTTTCAGTCAAGTGAGTAAATAATGTTAAAAAAAAATGGCATTTTAATGTCAAAATACATTAAGTTAAGTGCATTAATATTTTTTTTAAACTGCGTATTTCAATTACAATCAATTGAAATCTTAGTAAAATCTTTTGAAACTTTTAGATAAAAGAAACATTCTAAACGACTTAATATTAATAAAATAAATAAAACACCTTTGTTTTTAAACACAATTTTTTTCCGGCCGGCTTCAAAACAAACAAGCTCCTGTCTAGTTTCGGAAGTATTGATATCAAATTACCACCCCTGTAAAGAAAAAAAAGACTTGATTTATTGGGTCCACGTGTAGTATTTAGTTAACACGATAAAAATAAAATAGGAAATAACTCATTAGTTGCGTAAACCTTAACGAAGAAGTTTGTTTGCTTTTCAACAGGTCGGTGGAAAAAAAAATAGTGGTAAAAAACAAAGTTGTTTTATTTATTTTATTATAATGAATAACCACAAAGATAGTGCTTCAAATATAAAATGTTGACTTAATATTACCTTATAAAGTGATAAATCCATTTATTGACTGTCCAGATTTGCTTAAGTTGGTGTGTTTCCGTATACCTGGTGGACATACTCACCGCAGATCTCCTTTTTGTTCTGCAAGTTCTAAAATCAACTATCACAAGCACTCGCCTATCCTTAGGGTCCACAGATATAGTAATCAGTACGAGGATAACGCTGATACATTTGGTTCTGAACTTGATATAGAAAGATTTTTAAAAAAAAATCCTTCGCAATATAATTCTTCCACTTTTCTCTATATTTGAAAATATTTTGCTTTTTTATATTTATATATATTTTTTTCTTGATTATGTGTATTTACTTGTTATTATTGTTATTATTATGCAATTTTATCACTTAATTGTGCATTAATATTTTTTCTTGATATTTTTGATCAATGGTTATTTTTAAAGCAATTTATGTCATTTATGTAAAAAAAAAAAAAATAATAAATTAAAAAAAGTTTGTTTTTGCTCTCCACAAAATGGCCAATACCTCTGGGAGTGCGACTTGTATTGATAATATTTTTATACACTTACTAACCTTTTTTGTGTTTTAGGAGTATTTTCCACGTTTACATCCCGTCAATTTCCAACAAAATAGATACAAACAAAAATAAATTTAAAAACATGTTTATGGAACATTATAACCCCGTATAGTTTCGTTAAAGTTAAGTTAGCACTTCGCCTAACTGCTCCTCTTCACTCCCGCAAGCCTCTGTGAATGACGTAATGTATATTAGATAACTAATTAGCATTCACTCATGACGGTTCCTGGGTGATTGATTCTGCAATAACAATTATTGTTTGGCGGGAGAGAGAGCTCGTATCTTTGTTGCTTCAGACGAGTATTGAGAGAAACCATAAGACAAAAAGATAAATGTTTGAATTAAATTACTAATGCTTCAAGTTATGTGATTTGAATGTTTACTGACAGTAATATAAGCATTGTGATAATTTATGAACAAATGTATTTATTACGCCGCATTTTTGTGTGCTGGTAAGTGTTTTTAGCTAACAGCTCCCCGATCAACTTACTTATTTATATATATAGTTGGATAATTTATATAGCGCTATTTTTGTGAAAATCACCTTAAGGGCGCAGTACAATTAATAAATATTCCAGTACGTCTTGCAGCTACAGAACGCATGGACGGTTAGGATTGTAGTTTCTTGTTTTCAATTAAGATCAATCAAAAATTATAACAGATAGGAGCTAGATTACAGGACGTCTTGCAGCTTCAGAGCACAAAAACAGTTGAAAATTTAGCCCCCATTTACACATTTTAAAAATTGACAAATAAATTTAGTGTATTAATGATACTTAAAAAAAATTAATAATATGAAAAATAAAAAGGAGTGAGATGACAACACGTTTTGCAGTTACTACGCGCATAGACGATTGGAATTCTAGACCCCATTTACAAAATTTAGGTATTTTAAAGTTAATATATGAAAGCTAGATAACCAATCATCGCGCAGCTACAAAACGCACGGACGAGTGGAGTTCTAGCAAAGTTAAAATGATGTTAATAAATTTACAAAAAATAGAGCATAGTAGTAAGTTTGTCAAGTGTTCATGCCAAGAAGTAAGCAATAAAAAAAAGGCATTTTATACTAAAATATTTTAAATTTATGTAAACATCCATTCCTTAATAAGCCACAATGACTAACCATAAGAGGTAGTTTCTAACACAGTTAAAACAGTATTAGTAATAAGGACAATAAATGGTAACGGGACACAAAATACCGTGGTCTCTTCAAGTGAAATTGAAAGCCTACTGATGTCTATTAATGTTTGGCTACGAATTATCCTTGGTTTTATTGTCGTTAACGAATTTAAAAGGTCCACAGCAGAAATTCCTTCCCTTTCCTGACATTACTCAGATAAAGGTTAACAAAAAATGCAATTCGCTTCTGAAATATAAACTCTGTACATATCAATGTCAATAATACTATCGTAAATGTTTTCTTTTTTAATCTTATATTACAATTTAAAAACTCACCAAATATAAAAAGTGCCTAAAATAAACAAATTATTGAACCTCGTGATCTAGTTATAAACGCGTTTACCTACTCTTCTGGTTCGATTACCGGTAAAGTCAAAATAAAGTGAATATGGTCTGGTTCATGAATATGGTATAATTATAAATGCAATAAAATACTAAATGCTTGAACATGAAATCTCCACATGCCAAAAAATATGTTTTGCCTAATTTGCTCATATTGCTCATTGCACAAATAGCTTACACGATTGCATCTCTGACCCATGTAATTGCTGCAGGTTAACAAAGTTAGTCGTAAAATTTAAAGCAGTTTGCACTCATTTAAAAGATTACAGAATTTCTTACCAATCAAACAAACATTAGTTCAGAGCCCTCTTCTTCCACTCCTTGACTATGCGGATGTATGTTATCCAGATGCTTACTCTGAATTACTTGATAAGTTAGAACGATTGCAGAAAATTTGTATGCGTAATATCTTTGATCTTCGTAAATTTGACCACAAAACCGAGTATCGCACGCAACTACACTGGCTCAGTATCACGCATGGAACAAACATTCACTTTCTATCCCACTTCGCCAGTTTATCTAAAAGAGCTCTTCCAACCTCTTTTACAACACGTACTATCTCTTTGTTCTAGTAACGGGAGAACCTCTTAAATACCCTTTCATCGTTCTAATTTTCTTGCCCCCTCTTTCACAGTAGTTGCTGCTTGATTGGGGAATAATCTTCTCACTTATGTTAGAGACGCTTCTTCATTATTTACATTTAAGTCAAGATCGAAATTTCACTATCTAAAAAATCAAGTTGTTATTTTATCCTTTTTCTTTCTTTGCCATCCCTTTTCCTCTCTTCATGGTATAGTGTTGATTTTTTGTGTATTTTTATTTTGTTAATCTTTGTTTAATTTTTGTTTAAAATTGTAAGATTCAATATGTCCATGTATTTGTAATTTTCTCAACCTGAACGGTTTGGGTAGGTAGAAAGAAATTGCCCACCCTTATATGTGTATATATTGTTTATGTATTTAAAGTGTTAAATAAATAAATAAATAATTGCGAACTCATAGCGTTTGTAGAGAAATGCAAGTATTGGAGTATTTTTTGAGATCATAATGTTAAATGGGTTTGTAAAATATTTAAACTTTGTGATCGATTGCGGACTCTTGTGAGTACTTTTTATAAGTTGTCTTTTATTTGCCTTTAATTACTCAACAATTTTTTTTTGTCTTTTGGAGAATCAATTCTAAAATATTGTATAAAGTCGTAGAAATATTCGACTAAAACTAATATTTAAATGATCCAGGGTCAACAGTAATCTACAGTTAAGAGAATTGTACCAGCACAGATTTACAGACAAAGATATGATAATTTTTTCCTGTACAAAATACTTAAAACCATGCCTGTTCGAGGATTACTGTGACTTTGCATCATTTTCGAACAATATAATAGTAATATTTTGAAAATTCCTTTCAAATATAACCATAATTCACGCTTCACGTATATTTATGGTTTGGTAGTACCAAAAGTAGATAAAAACTATGAGAACAGAACTCTCAATTATTAAGTACTTAGCATTTTTAAATAATTGCCGAAAAAATTTAAATTTAACACACAATGTAGCAAGAGGAAAATAAGAAATCGGCTACTCGATAAAAAGTTTAAATATGAATAGAATGTAAATATTTGAGTTTTTCACATATTTTCTAATATTTTCAGAAAAATAAAATAATATTTATTATTCGTATAAACATGTAAATTACTGATCTTTCTGACGGTTTAAGTGGCCACTGTATACATTGTGTAACATTCACCATTCTGCCAATGTTTGAATATCCATATTTCTTCAATTCTTCCATTTGTTGATTTAAGTGAAGTTAAAGAGCTGAAAACTTTATCGTTGTGAAGAGATTCATCTGACTGAACTATTTCACATACTAGGCAACGCCTGGAAACAATTTTCCAATTTTTAAACTTCTTCTTGGAACAGTTGGTTTTATTGCAATATTTGAGTTTGTCGAAATGTTTGTAGACAAAAGACTGGATTTCACCTCCTCGGTAGTCATTCAAACATTGGCAGAATGGTAAATGTTACGCAGTGTGTAAATTGGCCACTTAAACCAACCAATGATAGGTCATAAGTCCTCTAAATGCCTAGATTCGCATATTTCCTACTCAAAAATGTTTTTCCCTCTCTGTTGCAACAAATTTAAATATGAACAACTCCCTAGGGAGAAAATCCAGCCAGTCTGCAAGCATTTGGAAATACTCAAAACATTGGTAAATTATATATTTTAAATAGTAGTTTATAATTTTATCAAATAGACAGTAATATTCCGTTTTTAAGATATTCTCCATCCCTGTTGTAATTTGTTGATCTTAATGACTCCCGAGGGGGTGAAATCCAGTCTTACGTCTACAAACATTTGGACAAGCTCAAATCCTGTGATATTATAAAAGTAAGTATAAATATAAATCTCCACCAACAAGCTACAGTAAAGTGGCGAGGTGGAATTATAGTCCTAGAACAACACAAGAGAATTGAAATTTTATAACCATAGAAATGTTTGATGGTATTAGTAAAATAAATAAAAAAAATTTTTTGAAAAAGTGTTTTTTAAATTATATGTCTTTTTACGGCAATGCTCATAGTTACTGGGCTAGCACCAAAGGCTGATTTTATCAACTTTTATTAAACGTCGCATGCAGTGCTCTTTTCACCATTTTCTGTTGGAAAGATATTGATGAAACAAAACTGTTTTTAGGTCAAAAAAATAATATTAGCCATACTAAAAATAAAAAAATTGCCTAAAAGTATTTTGAGCGTATCCGGCTTTTTATATAGACAAGATCTGAATTCAACATTTAAATCCGTGGTCACTTAAACCAGCCTATGATTAATCATAAGCCCTATAAATGACTAGACCTCTTCATTTCCTTGATGTTCTTCATCTCTGTTGAAAAATATAATATTTTTTGCCCTTTTGCGTCCTAATTTATATTTCACGAAGGAGAATATATTTGTTTTTAAATGTTTTATTATATTGAGGCTTCTTTAATCATTACAAACCTGTTCCTATTTAACTTTTAATCATTATTAAAACGTATGATCTATTCACTTCCGCTTAATCGAACGTTATTTTCAAAAACATAATATTTTAAAATTAAAGTGCAAAACCTTTAGCTGATAAAGATAGAACATGCTAAAAAGCTGTTCTATCTCTAATCTCCCGAGCTTTAAGCTCTCCAAATGAAAAAGCTTCATTATCCTTTAATATGTATCAAATAATCATCTCGGTGCGGAAAAATGAAATAAAAGGGATGGAAAGCAGTATCCCGTGCTGATAACTCAGTTTTAAATTAAAGAGTTCTTTTTAATCCCATTTGCTGAATTATAAATTTGATTATTTAGCGGGTGTAGTAAAAATCCCTGAGCTATTGCCAAAAAGTAAAATAAAACTCCGGAAATATTACAGTCTATTTGATAAAATTATGAACTACCATTTAAAATTTATCATTTAACGATGTTTTGAGTATGTCCAAATGCTTGCAGACTGGCTGGATTTTCTCCATAGGGAGTTGTTCATATTTAAATTTGTTGCAACAGAGAGGGAAAACATTTTTGAGAAGGGAATATGCGAATCTAGGCATTTGCAGGACTAATGACCTGTCATTGGCTGGTTTAAGTGGCCATTTTACACACTGTGTAACATTTACCATTCTGCCTATGTTTGAACATCCACATTTCCTCAACTCTTATATCTGTTTACTTTTGTAAAGTAAAAAGGCTGAAACCTTTATCATGTGGGGTGAAATTCATCCGTTGCCACTAAAACCAGCCAATGACAGGTTGTAAGCCCTGTACATGCCTAGACTAGCATATTCCCTTCTCAAAAATGTTTTTCCTCTCTGTTGCAACATATTTAAATTGACATTTTTATTTTAACTGACCCGTATCTCAATAGAGATAAAGGAATTATTATTGACATATATTTCAGACGAGATGAAGAAATTTGGAGGCCTCCGAAATGTATTGACTAAGATGCTTGCCTAACAAACACCATATTCCGGGTATTCCACAAAAAAAAAGTTTATTTTAAGCCTCGATGTTCCGTTCTGCAACTTGCCGCTTTTATTGGAATTTCTAGCCTTTGTTGACGCAAAAAGTTAAGTTATATATATTTTTTTAATGGGCTGGCCCTATGAAAGGTAAAGCTTGTTTATGTTTTTTTTTCAAATACCATAAATATTGAAAGTAGCAATGTTTGAGTATGGTCGAATGTTTGTAGACAGGATGGATTTGATGAAACTGATATTGTTTAAAAATATATATGTTTATACAATATATCATATCTGGCCTTGACAATTCTGATGTCATGATTTGTCAGGATGCTCTGTTTAAATTGAAACGGTTACAAACAAAGTTTAAGAAATAAACGAATTGTGACGGACCTACCATGGGCGTGGCAAATACAATGATCTGTTTTCGCGGGAATTTTATATGAAAAAATATTTGTGTCGGATACATAATTGAAATCTATAAAATAATTTGTATTACTGGATTATAATCGATCAAGAAAATCAAAAAAAAAGTTCTACCTTGAATTATACGGAAGCATCACATACTACGAATACGAGTTGAAATATGGGAAATGGATTTAGAAAAAATAATTATGTTTTCAAAATCTGTATGGACATTGTAAATTAATTTAATGTTTTCAAACATAACTTTTTTAATCAAATCGTCTCCTTAACATTTTAAAAATTTAGACGAAAAAAAAAAATTAAATTTGACAGTATCTCAGAGATTTTCATTAATTTAAATTAGAAAAAAATGTGATATTTCCCTAAATCACGAACCAAACAGTAAAACAACTTTGGTCATTAGACATTTCTCTGTGGTAGGTCCAAGGATCTCCGATTTACTGGATCAGGTGACAAAAGAGTCTGAATTATTTTCACAATTTAAATCTGGTTTGATTTATTCGTTGGGTCGAATAAGAATAGATCACGTGATAAAATATGTAATTAATAGCAAATGACCAATGTGTACGTTTCAATGTAAAGTGCAATAAAAAATAATAAATTATTACAAAAACGATATAAATATACATATTACACAGTTTTTTAAATAACAGTAATAAATAAAATCAACGATTTTGTGGTCAAACGTTTTATTAAATGTAATTGAATATTTGTATATAACTAAACTAAGCTTTACTTCAAAAACGAACTAAAATTAAAATTAAAATCCGTTAAGAAATTCCATTCCTAAGTTTTTAAAACATAAACGGAAAATTATATACTGGACTAACCAGTTCCACACTTTAATTTTCTCAAGTATCAATAAAATGGAGGAAAACACACGAAATTCGAGGCAAAGGCGGGAAATAGGGGGTGCCTAACAGGATTAGTGCCATAATTTTGCCAGAAATAAAAATAACGTCAGTACTGGTAAAAGCTGCATAGTGGTGATAACGTATGAAAAATGCTTAATTGCATAGCTATCCAACACCTTTTTAGTGGAAAAAAGGGAAGAATGAAAAATAACTTTTGAAAAACGCAAAAAACTATCACCACGCTTTTGCGTGTATTTGTTAAGCGGCAAATAATATTAATCGCAAGAACTTTATTAATTCCACGTTTGTTGTCATAAACAATGTTCCGTCAACAAAAGATAAAAAATAATTGGACCTTTTTATGTGTGCGAAATAAAACCAGAATCAATTCTGATTTTTTTTATTTTAGTTTATATCTATTCCATATATTTATAAAAATGAAAGTTTGAAAGTTTGCCCTTTATAGACTCGATATCTACTACCGGACTGATTTACATGCTTTGCAAAATAATCTTAAATTAGGTTTGTAAATAATAATATCTTCAATACGCTCATCAGAAATAAAGTTAGGAGTGAATATGTGTTTTTTATTAAACTTCCAGGGTTGCATTCGACTAAAATGCACATTCCGAAAAATTTGAAGAATGTTGTTTTTTGTATGATTTAAAAAAAATGTATTTTAACGTTTACAGCCATCAATTATGTATTTTTAATGGATACTGAATTGATTAATTTCATTACAATTTCTTAATTTCTACATATGACCTTATTTTTAATGGATTTTTAGTCATACTTAAATAATTTTAACTGCCTTTTTATACATTTTTGAAAAACGGACTCTTACACAAAATGTACCACTGTTGGTATGTAGCGCAAAGTTTGACATTTGCAAAAAGAATTATTTGTTTGAAAACTAATTATTTTATGTTTTGGAATTCCACCATAAACAAGTACCTAGGTACCTACATGTCAATGAAAAGTCTTTTTACTTTTATCCTGACAGTTTTTGCACGCTTTCACTACTCCATCATTTTTCCTTTATTATTATTTATTTATTAACGGACTTATAAAGTATATTCCAACATTGATAAACACATTTACTTTTAGTAAATATAGGTACAAATAATTTGAAATACAACAAAATAAAATTAAAGCTAAAACAAACAAAAAAATACTACCTGAAGTCAAGATCTGGTCTATCTGATTTCTTTTTTTTCTTTTGGTTTCGAATTAAATGTCAAGATCACGTTGAAACCCGGCTGGCGGTTAAAGAATGACTAATTCATGTAGGTTATGAGTTGAGTGTCATACTTTTAGAAGGCTCAGGGTAAAACGCGGTCTGATTTTTCTTCATTAACACGTATTTACGTATTTTTTCCATGGATTATGGCACTAGAGTGATGATTTTTCGCCGATTTTAATTTGAATTTAACGAGGCCTCTTAACCAATCATATGAGGAGATATAATGAAAAACTAAACCCTATTACGAATATATAAATAGCTTAAAAAAGTCAAAATAAATAACATGTGTCTTTATTTACGAAAAAACGTTTGTTCAACCAGCTAATAGCAAGCAAGCCAACGTTCGGGTAGAACAACGTCTGTCGGGTCCGCTAGTTTTTTTATAAAGTAAACATAATACAAGACAACAAACATATCAAAACAGCTAGTGGAGAGAATAGTTCTTAGGTACAAAATGTCATTTTTGTTATATTCTAATAAGAGCTTAAATTTGTAAATAGACATGTCAAAACTAGGTGGGTATGTCAGAATATTATTTTTAGAAGAGGTGGCAGAGTCCAGTAAAATGTCGATGTCGAGTGTATCTCTTTGATTTTACACGATTGATAGGGGAATTTGTTGCTGCATTTGTATTGTATTTAGATATGTGAAAAAAATTGTATATCTTGTCCGCCTAGCTGGGATATTCAAACTTATCTAGGAGAGTAGTTTTTTTAGAAGAAGTAGGTGACACGTAAAATTTTGCCGTACTTAGAGTTAAGGTATTTTAGGAACTTGTCTTGAATGAGTTTAATGTTATCTTTTAATGTTTAATATTACGTACAAATATTCAAAGTCCACGATCGATGACACACACGTGCTTCATAATTTTACCTGAAATATAAGCATGACTTTGAGAAGCAAGTCAGCGTTTTCTATTGAATTCAATTCAATACATTCTGCAAAACACGAGATCAACTCCTGTAGTACATTAACATCGTCCTTACCATGGAGATATGAAAAACAAAGGAACGAAGCCTATAAAAAGATTACAGGGTGCAGTCAACGCCCATCTTAGTAAAGTTCAGCTAGTTCAATCAGTCAGCATTAGTCTCTCAGTTCCAAGATGTAGTTCAAGTGCAGTACTTTAATTTCTCAGCTTCGTAACATTCGCGCAACACAATCCCACCATGTAATAAATACGCATTAAACAGCAACTTCGCGTCTTCTGTTAATTTCTAACTGGGTTAGGAGCTCCACCAATTCTCAACAACCTTATCCTACAAATCCACAAAGAGAAAATCGAGTGGGAATAAGTCCACCTCGTATTGAGGTGATTGACACATTCACCTACCATACTTGGCTGTGCGTTCACTATATTATATAGGTTTGCAAATGGCAATATTGTTGAATGAACCTCAACATGTAATCTACCTACAAATTTGCCTAACCTACCCTAGTATTCCTTTGTCACCCGCCATAGCTAGACGTACTGTTCTCCCGCAATTTGTTAATCAATCGTCGCGCCGCTTTTGAATATATGGTTCACCCGATCGCGCTGGTGTGGAGTCCAGAACCTCGCGGCTGAAGGCCTTCCGCGTTACGCGTATCGATGCCGCATCTTCAATAATCAAGCGTCAGGATCCAACAAGCGTCAGGATCCAACCAAGTGCTGCACGAAAAACGACTGGAACAGGTTAGTGGCTTCCCATTCTAGTCCATTTTTCTTGGTAAAGGGTGGGAACAACGATTGACACCGCATATAGCATAGCTTGACTAGGATTCTCAAAGTAAATTACAGTGCACTTCGCTCTCATTATATCATAAAAGCCGTCGGGCTTTGCCTCCAATCGCGTGCCCCTGCACCGAGAGAAAAAAATATTTTCTCCACAAATGCTTGAGTCCGGGTCTGATTCCTGAGAAGGTCAAAATGAGATAGTAATTTGAATTGTGGATTTATACAAAATCGTATTTCATAGTTCCTAGACATGCATCTGGAGAATGAGATTCATTATTTTACCCACACTGCCAGTGCTATATCAGTGCAGTGCCCTTTACACCATTTGGTGCGAAAGGGGAATGATAATGTAAAAAACAATGATTGTTTTACTTTTATTTTATTTATTGAGTTGGTATTTGTTAAGAACATCATATCGCGGGGAAATTACAGCTGGGTGACTTCAAAATCAGTATTTATAAGTTACCCACTTAAAACGCAATATTTTATTCACCTCTTTAAACGCTATAAATAAACAAAAATTGCATTCAAATAATCATACTCATAATATGATTAAAATAAGTCGCGACTTTATTTGTTGCATTCACGAAGGAAGATAGATATGTTTTTTGTAGGTAACTCAAAAATGCCGATTATGACGTTACGTAACTGTAGTAATTAACCCACGATATAATTATTTTAATTTAAAAATCTACTCATTTAGATGACTTTATTTTACTTTTAATTGTTTCCCTTTGTTAGGGCATTTTTAAATGAATGTCGTTGAGGCGAAACAACTTTCCGATTTTCGTTTTGTTATTATTTTTTTTTATTTAAATTATTTTCGTTTTTTGAACTGTAAAATTTAAAAATAAATGAAATAATTTTTGGAAGATACGAATACATTAATCAATCAACTAATAAACCCCAAAAATGTATTTCAAGTTTTCTATCTTTTCCAATTGTATAATGTTTTGTTTTTTTTTCAAAATAATGATGCGTATTTTATAGCGTAATATGTAAGCCGAATGCTCGTTTTCTTTACAGTAAATTGGCAATATTAAATGTAAACTGGCCGAAAACAACAGCAACTTCTCCGTAATGGTATAGTATTACAGTCTAAGTGACAGTTGCGTAAGTATGGCAAACTATCCGCACTTTTTATTCCATTTATTGTAATTTCCCCGAAGAATAGAGCGTTGATGTACGATGAGATTCTAGGCCAAAAAGGGGAAATATACAATAAAGTAACAAACCCAAGGGAATAAACATGTGGTATTAATATTTAGTTATGTTAAAAAATTCCAGCTTTTTGATGTCAAAAGTTAAATAGAATATTTTTGAGAATTAAAATAACTTTGTTTTATGAACCACTTTATTCATTAACACAACGGACTAGTTTCGGCAACAACACGCTGCCCTTTTCAGGGTTATTTAACAACTAAACATACATAATGTGTAAAAAAAACAGTGAACAGATTAGTGGGTGCATTAAAGGATAGGCAAGGGGGTTGTTATGTTTACGATGGGGTAGGATCAAAGTAGGGAGTAATCGTGTTTAAGGTATGGATAGACTTTATGAAAAAAAAAAAAAAATAACGCTTTGACTTAAGTTTAATAAATTATTATTTATATTTAAATTTTATTTGACAGCTTTTTTGAATTTAAGAATTTCCAAATTATACAGAGCTCTTCAAATAAGAAAAACTTTACTTTCAGATAACAATTTAATAAGAAAACACATGAGATGTCTCAGCAATAAAAAAATTCAGAACTTGCTGACCATATTTTGACAAATAACCTATCCTTTAATTTTGATGATAGAATCGATCAAATTAATAGTAATAAAACGAATAAATTATATTATTTGGAAATTCTAAAAATACATAAAAGTGCAAGCATGGGTAGTCAATAATAATTTTGTATCAACAATGTTTTGTGTGCGTCCAAATATTTGTCGATAGGTTAGATTTGCAATGGTGCAAAATTGTGTCATTCTCTAAATCAAAACCTTAATTTTGCATTGGATTTTTTTAAAGATTGGTGTCAAAAAACAAAATAAAAACATCAAAGAAAACATTGGTATGGACCATCAAAAAAAAAGAATAATGAGACAATTATTTCTGAAGTAAATGATAGTGTCTATCGTTCTGTGATGAAAGTAATTGACAGTTTCATGACAAGTAAAAAACTAATATATATGAAAATTAACCAATAGTGGTATGCAACAACTCTTGCATGAACTTCGAAAACAGGGAGATGGCGCATACAAAGCTTCTCAAAGAATTTAATCAAATGCAGTGTCTTATGCACCATCAGGTAATGATAAGGATTTGATGATAATTATGAGTGCAAATTCAAATATGTAAATGAAGACCTCGACACGGGTTTTGCTTAGTAAAATGTTCAAATAGAAAAAAATAAAAAATAAAAATATATCATAGTTCCTGGACTGGCGCCTCAAGCGTAACAGTGATTATCTTACCTTCAAGTAACAAAATTATCAAGGCAAACTGCGATTGGTGTATTGATACAGTGCCCAATGCACTATAAGGTGTGAAGAGGGAACAGTGATGAGATAATGGTCCAGTAAATAAAATCTCAGTATTTTCTTTTTCTATAAAACAAGACAACGGCCATGTTATACGATTCGCGATCCCGAGGAGAATTCCGTACATTTGCGTTCTTCATTTTTCCCAGGGGCCATTTTAGACCATTTCAATATTCAATAAAATATAAGTGCTTCTCCACAAAATGTCTGCTGCTTATTCCCTCAAAATATTTAACTCCTTTTATCAGAAAAAACATAGACAAATAAACGTAAAAAGGTCTTTGATCTTGTTTTTCGTTTCTTGGATAAATAAACATGATACACAGATATTATATTTAATGTTGGATATGATCCGAAAATAATAAATATTTGTTACTGCTTTTAAATTGAGAGGAATTTCGTATGGTCTCGTTATGGTGGAATTATACTTATTTTTATTAAAAAAACTAATAAATTTATTTTAAGAAAAATAAGTAATTACATAAAAAAGAAATTCATTCATGTCACCATAAGACTATTTCTAAGCACGATTTAAATATAAGTAATTTTTTCCGATATGGAGAACCTTCGAAAGGATAAATTTAAGAAAAGGTATTAAAAGTGCATATGAAATAAACAACACCGCTGAGAGGAAAAATGTAGTGATTAACGTTTTTGGCTTAACAATCACAAACTCCCAGGAACGATTTTAGATTGAAAATATCTGCTAAGAAGCAAGTTTAAGTTTAAAAACCTTTTTTTTAGTTGATTGTCAAATGCATTTAATCGTCTTGTCTTACTACTACTACTACTACCATCACGCCATTTCCCCGTAGGGGTAGGCAGAGAGAATGGACCGCCACACATGTCTATCCTGGCATACACTCCTAGCCTCTTCCACATTCATACATCTTGTTATACATGCCCTTCGGTTCTGTCTGCTTTTGACATGACCAGACTTAAGATTTTGGTTTATCTGATCATGCCACGTCTTCCTCGGTCGTCCTCGTCTAACGTTTCCATTCATTTTTGCCATATATACTTGTTTTACCATTCTTTCGTCGTCCATTCGTTCTACGTGACCAAACCATCTCAGAGACCCTTTCTTAATATTATCAATTATACTAGTCTCAGATTTACACTCTCGCCAGATTTCATCATTCGTAACCCTGTCATACATTGATTTCCCACACATTCGTCTAAGAGATCGCATTTCAACCGCGTTCACTCGGTTTTCATCCTTCCTCTGCCAGTTTCATGTTTCGCTTCCATACATAAGTGTTGGGACTAAAACTCCGTTGTGCACTGCCAAAACATGCTTCCTAGATACACAAATTCTTCTACTTGCTCGAGACATTCGTTGTTTACATTTATTATGCAGTCAGTAACCTCACTATCCCTTTCAAATACCATCACTTTTGACTTACTTTCGTTCATCGCCAATTCGCTCTCTAGGCATACATCATACGAAGTCTTGTCTTAATACAACAAATTAGTAAAATAAAGTGCAATAAGATCTTGATGTTGTGCCCTTTGCATCATTACATTAAATTGGTAACTATAAATCATAATTCCTAACTTTCAAAAGACTGTGGTAAATAATGCTTTTACGCGCGGTGATGTAACATCGTGTTACTATAGTAAAAGATGGAATATTCTAAAGTTCAGACATTTGAAAAAAAAAAACATGAAGACATACTATTTAATTTTTTTTTCCATAATTTATGCAAATGAATGTTTAATTTAGCCCTGTTATAGCAAAATAAATTAAAAATCACAAATACGCCGACCATGTTACGCACGTGCGTCCCACATCACTTTAATCATCTGACTGAAGACTGAATTTATTTTAGACAACACCCGCCGCAGAACAGCTTCTTTGCTTTCCTTGTTATGACTTCTATATTTGTGCTCTCTCTCGTATAAGGTATGGATGTGTTGCTGAATTAGCGGATATTCATTATTTGCGCAGCAAGGATAAATATATTGTGTATAAACATTTAGCTCAGTAATACAAATTTAACTTTCTTAATCGGGTGTGAAAATATCCATTTGAAGATTTAAAAAAATACGAATTCATAATTTTTAAAAACAAGAGAGATTTATCAAGTTTTGTGTCCTTTGTCGACTAGTGCGACATCACAGCCACACAAGAGTTAATGTAAATAGTAGCGCACTCTTTTTACCGTTCATGCGCTTTGTAGCAAATGAACGGTGAAATACTTACTTCAATATTATTTTTATATTTTACCTTATTTTTTTTATAATAAGTTTGCAAAAGGTTAACTGCAGTATCTCCAAAAACTCAACCTTTCAGGAGAGACGAATTTCTGATTTGGTTTTGTTTTACAGATATAATATTTTTTCATGAGAGGCTTAAAAGTAAATTGGTTTTCAATTTCATAAAAATATTTATGTTTTATTAATAAAATGATGTTTTATTTTTAGTTATAAAACATTTTTCATGCTCCAAATTTATATTCATTTTTTACCCTTAAATATATTTGTGTACAACATAAAATGTGTTATGGGTAAACAACAGTAAATCCAAAGGATGTTTTATCCATGATAGAATTTTTTTTTTTTTTTTGAATTATATGTTTTTTAAAATAATAAAATGTTAAAAAGATGCCTATGCATACACAATAAGTTTTAATTTTCTTGAATTTATAATCGTACAACATAAGTTGAACGAACAGTAAAGTTGACATATTACAACAAACCTGAAGAACTTTTTAAAGAAAGTAATATAGAAGTCTAGGCATCCACGGGGCTTATGATCTGTCATTGGCCACTTAAACCAGCCAATGACAGTTCAAAAGCCCTGTGGATGCCAAGACTTATATATTTCCTTCTCTAAAAAGTTCTTAATTTATGTTGTAATATGTTAGTATTAACAGCTCTGGACAATCTCAAAACATTGTTTAACAGTAAAGCATTTTTTTCAGGAAAAAAAATCCATTCTTTATTTTTTTGTAAAAAATAAGTAAGAATTTTTTCATCATGTTCATCTTTTTTTTTTTTATTTGAGAAAAAAAACAAGAGTTTTTACATATATTGTATCCAGAAAATATGAAAATTGTAAAAACAGTCAAAACAAATTTTCCACAATGGTGTACGCTATTAATTTAGTACATTATCGGTCTCAAAATAAAAGCAATTTAATTAAAAAAATATATTTATTTACAATAATGAAAATAAATTAAATAGAGACAAGATAAATTTAAATTTAAAGAATAAGAAAAGAAAAAAAAATCTTTATACTGTATGTTTTCTGTCTGACCTTTACGTTTTATGAAGTGTTGAGTTACAATAAAAATACATAATTTTGTTATTTAATATATAGATTTAATGCTAATTACTTCATTATAGAACCCGAAAAATTTGGTTTCGACATGGTAATAACTAAATTTCAACATATTTGAAGTTTATCGTAGTTTATCTCTCGCATAAAGAAGTAGCCGTTTAACGTTTATTGGACAACAATGACTTTTTTTATGTCAAGAAGAGTTAGTGGCTACTTAAACAAGTCAATGATAGATCACAAGCCCTGCAAATGCCAAGACTTCCGAATTCCCTTCTCAAAAATGTTCCCATATCAGTTGCAACCAATTGAGATCTAAATAAATCCATAGGGCGAAAATCCAGCCTGTCTGCAAACATTTGGACATGCTCAAAACATTGTTGAACGTAATAACAGCCTAATCGTTTTTGAAGGAAACTTAGAAATTGCCTCGATCAACTAAAAAGATGAATTAAAATAAAAAAATCACTTTTTTTTATGTACCACTTATATTTTTATAATTTGACAACCAACTAGTTTCGGCAATACTATGCCTTCTTCAGGGTTGATTACATACTAACACAACATATATAAATGTTTCACAGTGAAGTTAGAGTGAGCGTGGCTACGGGAGTAGAGAAGAGAGGTAAGTGCTTCAAACATTAAAGAAAAAAAAAGCGAAAAAAAAAAGAAAATTTGAAAATTAAAAATAAATCAATTTGAAAAAAAAAGATATACCTTAATATAATAAGCGAAAACTGATTTAGGTGCACCATTTTTTTTAAAAACATTTTTAGAACTGTTTTTTTTTTATTTGATATTTTGTTTGGAAAAAAATTGAATCAATAGACAGAAAGCAGTGATTTATTTAAGCATTACGATTCTTAAAAGGAGTTCTACAGAATCAAACAAAACTGAATAAATCAGTGAAAAATTTAATTTAAAAAGTGCCTTTGTATTAATTTTGACTAGCATAAAATAAGTGTAAAACTATGATTTAAATTATATTAGTACCAAAATAACCTTCGACCATAGACATTTCCTGCTAGTCAAATAAGAGATTAACTTCATATAATATATGTCGCGGTTTGCTTAAGTAAGTGTCTACACTTTAGGAAGATTCGGTTTAAGATAAAGGTATTAAACAGTATTTATGGGACTATACGTGACTCACTCCCCTAAATTCTACCACCAACGGGGAGAATATAATGGCAAGGGTGGTAGGCTCTGGATTTCAAATTCTCTTAAAATATTTTCAAGACACCTGTCGGGGCCAAATGCTTTGCAAAAGAATTTAAAGGATTTTTTTTTATCGTTTACAAATTAATTTCCCTGTCCAGGTGGATTTAAAATACATACAATTTTGTTAGTGAAATAGAACCTGAATCATTGACGAGGGTTTTTGAATCGATGGCTGTTCTCAGGTAAAAAAACGAAATAAGGAATTCAATTGGAGATAAGTAGTGGTTCTTCATTCAAATCTGAATGCATGGTTTACGCATCTTTAAAACATTAATGAGCGGACACTCGGGTAAAAAGAGATTAGTTAGATGACCGAGACTAATGTGGAAAGATAAAGGAAAAAAGGATGCAGCGTAGCTTCTCCAGGTGGTGAGTTGGAAGAAGGTGGCTGAAGATAGACGGAGTTGGAGGTGAAAGTGGCGGGAAGTCCAAGCTCGATATTGGCTGAAGCGCCATCGGAGAGAGTGTTCCCTGGTTAGAAGTATTTTTTAAAGGTTGATTTACATTTCAATATTCATTGTCCCAGGACAAGCACCTGTAAAATCTCTAACATTGTAAAATTAATCACCTTGCCTTTATTTATATTTGGATAATTTATATAGCGCCGTTTTTGTGAAAATCACCTCAAGGGCGCTGTACAATAAAAAAATATCCCAGCACGTCTTGCAGCTACAGAGCGCATGGACGGTTAGGATTCTTGTTTCTCGTCTCCAGTTATGATATATAGGAGCTAGATTACACGTCTTGCAACTACAGAGCGCATGGACAATAAGAAATCTAGCCCCTATTTACATTTCTATTTTTTTATTTAACAATGGAGTTTAGAGTTTTAGTGATATTTTAAAAAATTAAATAAAAATTTTTTTGCCAAACGAATAAAAAAATACTTAAAAAATTGGAAATTCGTAATTGTACATTGGCCTTTTGCTAACTGGTTATTTTTTTCAGTCAATTAATTAAATAAACGGTTTCAATCAATAAAGGTTTAAGCACATTTATTTAATCTGTTTTAGTAATTTAAAAAATAAATAAATATCGATGTTTAAACACGAGCAGAATGGTGAATTATACAAAGTGGCCACTTATGCTAGTCAATCTGAGGTTATAAGCATTGTAAATGCCTAGACATCCTTATCTTTCTGTTAAATGTGGTATATTTCTGTTTTAATATAGAAAACTAAATGGTGTTACTTTTTCAGTAAAGTTTTAAAATATTTATGAAAATATTAAAATAAAATGCATTAAAAAATTTAACAAGCAATTAATTAATTTATCATTCACCATTCCCTTTCGACACCCTATGGTGCATGTAGTACTACGCTGGTACATCAATTGCTACGTATCTTGATTATTTTATATTTTATGAAGGTAAGATGATTAGTGTTACTCTTCAGACCAGTCCAGGGACTACGAAATATTCTAGTATTTATACTAGAATATTATTAAATAGGTGCGAAGGTTTTCACGGTCCCTGTTATCAATATTATGTATCTTTTTTGGGTGATACCGTGTATGTTGGATTCTATCCGACGATACAAACTAAGTTGCCAAGGATGTGATAAAGTGTATATTGGACAAACAGGGCGCACAGCAAAGAAGAGAATTGACGAACACAAAAGAGCGTGTAAACTTGGGCATCCAGACAAATCCGCAATAGCGGAACACTTTATAGACACAGGACAGTTTTTCGCCTTTGAACCAAAAATTCTACATAAACCTAGTAATTATAGTGCACGAATAATAAAAGAGGCAATTGAAATACACAGACATCCAAATAATATAAACAAAGACGACGGGCTTACATTAAATTCAACATGGTTCCCAGCACTACATATGACAAAAACGAATAGAAATGTGCCTACTGCCGGCTGCGACACAGTACAAATTACTAGTACATAAACATAATTATTCTTTCCTACAAAACTAGAAATGTGCCTACTGCTGACTGTGGCACGGTACAAATTACTAGTACATAAACACATACATTTCTCTATAAAACACACAGTTTTCCCTGAAGATGGCTCCTGCAATGGTAGCCGAAACGTCGGATCAAATCCAACATACACGGTATCACCCAAAAAAAATACATAGAATATTAATATTTGTTAATTATTTATTTGTTTTTAAACACCTTTTTTAATAAATATTTCATATGAGAACCGAAGACCTCTTGAGGTGTGAAGCAATGTGTGTTCATAAATAAGTAATTTAATAAAATTTAAATTAAAAAAAATTATCACCCAACAAAATTTTATTTTATATTAATAAAAACTTTAAAAATCATTGATAAGGAAATATGAACCATATTCACTGAATTGTCTCAATTATGCAGACTTAAAACCACTTTAGGATTCTCCTTAAATTGAGGCATAGGTACAATTTCCACGGATATAATGGAGCCTTATTGCATGGGGAGGCTCCGCCCGGTGTGTGTTTTGTTTTGGCTCCGCCGGATGTGAAATAAATGGAGGGAAACTATCCATTGCGGGCCCCTCCCCATCCGGTTTTACCCGGAAGAATGGTGCCGGCTGAATATTCAGGTTGCGTTTGAATTCAATGTGTGTTTTACAAGCTGCAATTATTCCGTAATATTCAAACAAAGGTTATTCTAAAAGACGTTTTTTTTTAAATACCATTAGAATTTGGAATGAAAAAACATACACAGACTTCTTTACTTCCTGCTCTAAATATGTATTAAGGTTTCTTAATATTTCCGTGCCTTGGGTCTAAAAGGGCCAATGTCAGATTTTTTTTCTTGCTGTTAAAGGTTGATGTCAATTAAAAAATATAATTAATATTTGTTATTAAAAGCATCTGAGTAGAATTAGTTTCTCTTTAAAATTTCTAATCTATTGTATTCGGGATAATATACTCGACTGATTACGATCTTTTCGCTTTGGATAATTGGTTTTATTTGAAATCGAATAAGTGCTCATTTTTGTCATGTTATTCACTGTTTCTTATTTTCGCTACAGAAATTTACCTTACCATGGAAACAATGTATAATGATATGTTAGCCTCGCGGTGTAATGGTCGGCGCATCTGCCTACCATGCGAGAGGTCTCGGGTTCGATTTCTGACATGGTTGACAATCGAGGTTAATAAATCAGCGACTGAAATTATACAAAAAACTACCATACAAGACTAAACAAAAGACAAACTTTTCAAAAAATGCAAAAAATATCAATAACAGAGTATGAATGAAAATTGTATTTTATTTTTGTAAAACGAATTTTTGTACCTCAGAGGCAGATATATGCAAATCCAAACGTTAAATGTTCAACACAAGCCTAAATAATCTATTTTCTCTAAGGGATTTCTAATAATTTATAAAATTAATTTGTATTCTTAGTATCCCAATACATTGGTTCTTTCATTATAAGACGTGCATTTCTTCAAAATCAATAAACATGGTCTTAAACTGGATACAAAAATCAAAATATCGTTTCATATAATTCTGGATTAGCATCCGTCTGCCTCTGAGGTACAAATTTGATAATCCGTAAAGGTTAATAATCTTTTTTATTTTTTTTTAATGTGTTTTCACACCAAAATGTTTCGTAGTTCCTGGACTAGCACCTGAAGCGTCAAACTGATCATCTTCACGTAACAAAGATGATCAAGATACGCTGCGATTGGTGTATCAATGCAGTGCTCTATGCACCATTAGATGTGGAAAGAGAATAATGATGATGATATGTTGTTTACAACGAGTATAAACATGTACATATGTAGAACTGTTAGTTTCCCAAATAAAATTATTTTAGAAAAATTGAAAGAAAAAATCAGAACGTACATTAATATTACTATCAAACGCATACAATATACCATGTTGACACATTATTTGCAAAATTAGTAAATTCGTGGTGTTAGATTAATTCGTTTGCAATGTGTACGATTAAGACTTATTTACATAATAATGTGATTTTGATGAATCAATCATTCCATGACACGAAATCACAACAGTATAATAAATAATAAGCACTTTGGGTTCTGCATAAATCAGCTAATGTTTAATTCAACCAAGCTTAAATATTATCACTGGCGCCTAAAGCGAAAGACAGATCACCTTCTCTTCTATATAACAAAAATCAGACACAATGTTTTCATCATCATTCTCTTTCGGCACCTAATGGTGCATAGTCTTACGCCAAGATCAGCTACGTCTACGGTGAGAGGAAAAGTCATTATTCCTCTACGCAAACAGCGGACTAAATTCAGAGAACGAGCATTTGCGGTCGCAGGCCCTATGGCATGGAATGCTCTCCCAGCAGAGGTGCGAGACTGTAAGAGTGAAGTGGTGTTTCGGAAAAAAACTTACAGCCCACGTGTTCTCTAAATCATTTGAATAAATCCGTTGCATGTCATAACAAAAAAAATTCTTTAATTAAATTACACATCTAAAAATTTCAATTAATTTTTTTTATCTATAGAATCACTTTGTAAAGCGCCCTAAAGGTATTATATTACGAAAATGGCTCTATATAAGTCATCCATAATAATAACAGGGAACTGCATTGGTACAACAATTGCAGCGTATCTTAATCATTTTTGTTACATGAAGGCAAGATGATCAGTCTTACGTTTCAGGTTCCAGTCCAGGGACAATGAAATATTTTAGTGTAAAATAAATATTTTGTATGTTTTAACCATAATGTTTTGGGTATATCCAAATGTTTGTAGACAAACTGGATTTCTTCCCTAGGGAGTTATAAAGATCTGAATTTGTGGCAACTGATGGGGAAAACATTTTTGAGGAGGGAATATTGAAGTCTAGGCCACATGATAAAGGTTTTACCCATTTTATTGAAAAAAAAAATTTGTAAAATAAATATTTGAGTTATTATGATTAACCGAAATATTTCATTTTAAAGGCTATTTTCAACTTTTTTTTTCAGGAAATGATAATCAGGTTTGGGTACAGTGGAATTCGACGCACGGACATTTGATCCATA
This sequence comes from Micrasema longulum, assembly GCF_059751315.1. Taxonomy (NCBI): domain Eukaryota; kingdom Metazoa; phylum Arthropoda; class Insecta; order Trichoptera; family Brachycentridae; genus Micrasema; species Micrasema longulum. The sequence continues at coordinate 37,874 of NW_028278073.1, forward strand.
AGTCCAAGACACTTACCACGAGACCACAGCCCGATTCAAATAAAACTTCACAAAAGTTGACAGATGGAAGAATTGAGAAGATGTAGATGTTTAAACACTAACATAGTCAGAGTGGTGAATGTTACACAGCGTGTATAGTAGCCACAAGCCAGTCAGAAGCACTGTTAATGCCTAGACTTCTTTATTCCCTTCTCGAAAATGTTTTCCCTCTCTGTTGCAATAAATTTAGATCTAAATAAATCCTTAGGGAGAAAATTCAGCCTGTCTACTAATATTTGGACACACCCAAAGTATTGTTGATTAAACTAACCGGTATAAGAAGTATAAAAATTGAAAAATAGTTTTTAGGGGTTGCCTTGTAGGTGAAATGCTTCAACCGGGTGTGTTTCACCCACTTGGTAAAGTTTTCAGCTCTTTTACTTCACAAAAGTCAACAGATGGAAGAGTTGGGAAAATGTGGATGTTGAAACATAGGCAGAATGGTGAATGTTACACAGTGTGTAAAGTGGCCACTTAAACCAGCCAATATAAGGTCATAAGCCCTGTTAATGCCTGGACTAGAGATTAGAAAATTGATCCAGATGCGCTACAATTGGAGGAGATGATTTTCACAAAAATGGCGCTATATAAATTATCCAAACATTATTATTATAACCAATGCATTCCAATCAATTTTGGAGTACGGTATAATCGGTTGGGGTGGTACGAGTGACACAGTTTTAAATAGTGTATTTGTTGCACAAAAATCCATAATTAAAATAATACTCAGAGTCCCGATACAGACATCTACTGAAGAAATATTCCACAAATCACAACTTATGACACCAAAACAATAATACGCTAAAACAACACTCACTTACAGATTCTAAAACTACTCTTACTCAAATGAAAGACAAAACCCCTACAATACATCACTAACAAATAATACAATCACTAGATCCTCAACACAAAGACAACAAAAACAAATACAAACTAATACCACTTTCGGACAAAGGGATTTTGAGTATTATTCAATTAAAATCTATAACCTACTTCCACTATCTATTAAAACAATTAGTAACGAGAAAATGTTCAAAAAGACCATCAAAAATGGATAGTGGAGCTAGGTAGAAGTAAAATGGATTGTCTCATTCGCCCAAACCAATATTGAATCAACCGCTCCACAAGTGTATGCTTATGTTAGGATTTTGTTATTTTCATTGTGCGTTTTGTAATATAAATAATACAGATGTACATATATACCTTGTTTTTAAAACTGTGAACATTTTGTTAATTATCTCTATTTATTAAGTTTGTCTTCTTTGTTTATTCTCTAATTTAAAAACCTTTTAAAAAAGTATATTTTTAAGTGTCCTCGGCACGGGTTACCCCAGTGAGGACACATTATTTTTATTATTAATTATAGTTTGTAAAATAATGATATGAATAAATAAATAAATAAATGTTCTGTGCATGAAGTTAACTATACTTAAATTATTTATTTATTTAACTTTTTGTATCTAATGTTATTTGTACATTGGCGGGCTTATTGCCAAATGGCAATTTCTTCCAACCAACCAATAAAATAAAAGTTTTATTTTTATAATTCAAGTTACAGAACATATTTAAAAAAAAAAAAAAAGCTGAAGATATATAAACGTATTTGTTTATAAATTACCTTTAATCAAAACTTTTACTCAATGAGAAAAAGGAAGAAAGAGGAAAGAGGAAAAAGGAAAGGAGGAGAGATTAATGAAGAGAAAGGAGATGTTTTTTCAGACGTGATTCAAACAGAGATACTGTAGTAACATCTTTGATGTTGGATGGGAGATGATTCCACAGTCGAGCGGTATGGACACTATACGAGTTAGGGAATAAAGAGGAATTGTGGATGGGTGTCAAGAAAGTTTAATGAGAGTTAGAACGAAGAGGTAAACCATGAACTGATAAGCGTTGAAATTTTTACACAGGTATATAGAAGCGTTAGAACTATGAAGTAAATTGAAAAGAAGTGAGAGGGAGTGATAGTCTCTCCGCTGTCTAATTCTAAGGCATTTCAGTTGCCTACGATAATCAGAAATGTGGGCATATTTCCTAAGACCAAAAATATACCTTATGCATGTATTCTGAAGTCGTTCAAGTTTATCGAGTTGCTAACAGCTTAAATCAGTCATGGAAACATAAGCGTAATCTAGAATTGGTAGTAGTAATGCTTGTACAAGGGTGCATTTAGTATTAATGGGTAAGAATTTTTGCAACCTTCTAAGTAAGTGTAGATTGAAAAATATTTTGCGGCTTAATTCATTAGTATGAGCTCGCCAGCAGAGATGTTCATCCATTTGTACTTCTAGATTTTTTACGGATTTCCTGTATTGAATATTGGTACCATTGAAAATAAGAGGATTTAGTGAAGATACGTCTAGCTTACTAAGCAATATTTGACTACCGGCAAACATAATTTGTGTTTTAGATGTGTTTATTAGTAAACCTTTTTTTTTGTCCATGTTGACACTCAATGTGTTTTAATAATGTGTTCTTTAAACTTAAATTTCCTTTTCTAAAATATTCTGCATCTCTGTTGTAATATGTAATTCTTGTGGATTGACTGGCAATTACTTAACACTGTCCAAATAAGCCATAATATGTATTTCTGGGTAGTTTTCTTTACAAAGTCGTTTACATTGTAAGTTGTAGGGCGTTTTGTCCTTAGATGAATATCTGCTCCGAACCGTAAATCACCGTACTTGTCACTTTGTTAGGAATGCTGTTACTTTGCAAGTTAGAGGAATTCGTCTGTAACTAGGTTTGAGTGAAGGAAAACTGATTATTCTAGGTTGTAAACTGGAACACCTAATAAATAAAATAATGTTTTTTTTATTTATATCTGAGTATATATGAGTATTTATTCAAGCAAATACACATCTCATCACATTAAACGAACAAGAGGCTCTTGATTGTCAACACAATTTTTTCGGTGTCCACAAAAAACTTAAGAAGATTTTAAATAACGCGTAGTTGTCTGTATGATAATAATGATAAACTAGTAGTACTTGAAGAAAATGACATCCATATGACTTGGTAAGATCATATTCAGGACCTTTTTTATGATCAGAGACCAGATTCTTGTAACAGAAGATCTCAAAAGTGTCCACCAATCCTACGTTTTGAGGTACTTATTACAATAACGACATCTAAAAACAGGAAAACCACTGGTGGTCCAGATGTAATCCCTACTGAGGTGCTGAAGTTCATTATTGAGGAAAATGTGGATTATTATCAGATTATTTAACAAAAATTATGAAACTTATTCCTCATGATCGGTTGAAGTCAAAGTTCATAACACTGCCCAAAAACAACACCAGAAGAAATGTAGCAACTTTCTCAAATCGCTATAATCTTCAAATCGTTTAAAAAGCCTAGTGAGTCTCTTGCTGAAACTGTTATCATATGTTAAAATTATCTACGCACAATTATAAACAAATGCGAGTAAGATTTCAACTAAACTTAATATCATTCAATAGTAGAATATTCAAGTTTCCTCTCAAACATAACAATAATACACGCTTCACGTATAATGATGGTTTGATAGTACCAAAAGTATGCAAGTATGGTAATAGAATTCTCAAATATTTAGTATCTAGGATTTTTAATTTATTGCCGAAAGAACTTAAACTCACACTGTAACAAGAACAAAATAAGAGAGTGGTTACTCGATCAAAAGTTTATATATGAATAGTAGCTTATATGTTTTATTATTTGTTTATACATGTATATTCTGATTTGTCTGTCTGTTAATTTATATATGTTATTCATTGTTTTTATAAATGTAGATAATATTATATAAGCTTGTATAAATATAATCTCCACCAACAAGCTACCGAAAGTGGCTTGGTGGGATTTTAGTTTTGGTAAAAATATAAAAATTGAATTTTAAAAAAATGCAAAAATGTATAATCATATTATTTTAAAAAAATAAATGAACGCAGATTGGCTTCAGGAATTATTTTGGGACAAGAGAACCACCGCTTGCAGTCAACATTCTACTACAGAAATGTCGATATCAACGAAAATAAGTGTTTACATGTTTTAAAGACTACACCGAACTGCTGTGAATGCTAGAGGAACGCAACAAAGGCGACTAAGGTAAGAACTTCATAAGAAAAAAATACTGGTCCCAGACTGCCGAAATCGAATAAGTAATGCCTGTTCTGATAAAATCAAAATCAGAAGAGGCGTACGGCAGGGTTGCATATTGACACCGCTATTATTCATTCTGTACTCCGATTACGTCTTTAAAAAAGCCCTAAAAAACTATTCCAAAGGAGTGAATATAAAAGCACATATATGTATGTCAACCATATAAGATATGCCAATGACACTGTCGTCTTGCCTGATAACATTGCTGACCTTCAAGAACTCCTTATTAAGATAAATGATGCAGGAGAAGATTTGGATTTAAACATAAACGTCAAAAATACCAAGCGAATGGCATTTGGCAGAGCAGACTACTCAGGCATTATTTTACGGCTAGGAAATGAACTATTGGAGATGGTGGACCAATTTAAATACTTTGGCAGTATTATTACAAAGTCTATGGAGTTCTGCGTGGAGACAAATATAAAATCTTCCAACTTATACTAATGGGTAAGATTGAGGGACAACGTGGACCTGGCAGAGGGCAAACGTCTTAGCTGCACAACAAAAGAGTCTGGACTGGAATGATTGCAAAAGATTTTTTAAGCACAGTATTTTAAGAGTAAGAAAAACCTCCATTTTTCAAATAAAGTCATATTTCATTCACCAAATAGCCGCCGAATATTTGAAATTTTCAAACGTCTTTTTGCGTTTCCTACTCGGAGAACTCCTTAAAATGTTGTACCTTCGAGTATAAAAGATAATTGAAATATATGTGATAGATAGGAGAGGGACGATTTCGCTTCATAAAACACAGATGTAGGTTAAGTTTTTTTTCCGAAGTTGTCCCAGAAATGATTTGGAGATTTGATAAGATAGCGAAATGACATTATTGTTTATACAGGATGTGTTAAAAGTGATGATTTTTTTAATTAGAAGAATTTGACCATCACCTTTTTAACCACTAGATTGCGTGGTTGATGTTCATTGGTATTTGAGTTTATTTTAGTTATCTGCACAGTTGTAAAAAAGATTTTTACACTTTATATAAAATGTATTGAAGAAAGACAAAACTGAAGAACTCACACCTGGTCCATGATTATGATGGGAAATTTAAAGAATTTTCTGTAAGTGTCCATAAAATAAAATATAATTTTCTATTCGTAAATTTAAACTTGCATTTTTGCTTAAAAAATATTTTCATTGGTAACATAACCATGTTGAAAAAACAATCTGTATTATAAATATTCCCTTATACTCGCCTCCAGAAATTTAAGTATTTGAATTGTTGAATCAACGCTTAATTAGGGTCACTTTTTCCTGTTAAAATTGTATGTTTCAGTCAGACACAGCTGACTGTTTTTTTTTTAAATAACTCGTCATTTTATTTTTCACTTTATTAATTTTATTTATTTTTTCATTTTTTTCCAAAAATTAAACCACGATTAATAATAAAATTAATGAGACCTCACCGAGGTTACCCGTGCCGAAGGGTTGTATTAAAAAAATTGAAATACTTTAGTTGAAGCCTTTTTTTATAAAATTGTATTCTCTTTTTTGAAAAAGGAAGATGATTCTGGTTATAATATTTAATTTAAAACCATATCTTATTAACTTTTCGTGATTTTCAGACCAGCTTTTTCGAAAGCAATTTGGGCTGTACTGAAAGTCAGCCTAAAAGTCAATAAGATATTGTTTTAAATTGAATATGACAATTAAAATTATCTTCTTTTTTCAAAAAAAGAGAAAACAATTCTTTAAAAAAAGGCTTCAACTAAAGTATTTCATATAAAGTTTAATAAAAAATAAAAGCAAAATGTTTAAAAAGTTACATAAAGAATTTGTGTATATATTTTATATATGTATATTATTTGTATTAAAAATCGAACAATAAAATAACAAAAACATAACAAACTATACATTTGTAGAGCAGTTGATTCAATTGTGGTTTGGGCGAGAAAATTAAATTCTTCTTGCAATCAGAAACTATTACGCGCACCTATTTGCATGTGTTTTCTAAGTAATATAATGCGTGGTCAGTACAATACTTAATTAAAGGTTATTTTATGAAAGTTCGACGCGTTCCGACTCGCCGAAACGATCTAAAAAAACATACTAGAGATGTCTGACCAAAAAAAGACCTTTTACCTTGTCAATTTTTTTCTGTATAATAAAACATCCTTTATATTTCTGGCAATTTAAAGCTCTACCCATTTTTATAGTTATTTAAAGATTGGATTTGACTCCAGTAACTGGTCTAAGCAACCCTCTCTTGCCACCCCTGTTTCACTTGGCTGCGCTGTCCTAAAAGTAGGTACCTACACACGCATTTTCTCTGTTTCAAGACTTTCGGGAGACAAAAAAGATCAGAGACTTTCTTCACTTTAAATAGAGCGGAAAATTAAACTAAATTTTTACGTTATCTGATTTTCCTTTTCTTGTTTACTTAGGAAAAAGAAAAGCCTTCCGTGATATGTTTAAAAAACATAAATTATTCATTACTACAAAGGAGTTGCACAAAAAAACCTATCTTAATGCAGGTTTTATATTTTTTAAACTACGGTGGAGGTATATAGTGAAATTGGCATTTTAGTGTAATAACCTGCCGAAGAATATATGTCTCGAAACCGGTAGACATACGAATGTCAGTAAGTATTTACAAGTTCATACACATATTTACCAACATCAACTCAAATATTATTTTATTTCAGAAAAAGAACAACAGTGTTAACAAACATTCCAAATACAAAATAAGAGCAAAAGATGATTAAATTATTGTAAGAAAAGTCAACTTAGTGTATTCATTTAAATAGTTGTAAAAACAACTTGTTATATCTGTGAAACACCACAAACCCATTGTACATTGATCGATAACACCGACGACGAACGTGCTAAATAATTCACTTGAAATCATAGTGCGATGACTGATGAAGAAGGTAATCACTTTACATAGAATCCAATACAACAAATAATGCAACTCTAACAGTATTGCACATAAAGACGAGATCGTCGTCCGGTAGTACATTCACATCGTCTCTACCATAAAGATATAAAGAACAAAAAAACGTGGCCTACAAAGAGACCATAGGGCGCAGTCAACGCCCACTTAGTCCAGTTCAACGCAGTAAGCATGTTGTTCAAGAGCAGTCTCTTCAACTCCCCATCGCTGCCACACTTGCGTGATACAATTCACTATTTATTCACCAAAATAATAAATGAATTAACAATAATAAATTCTCATTTAACCGCAACCTTGTTTTTTCTGCCAATCTCTAACTAGGGTAGGAGCTCTAACCTTACAAATAAGCCCTGTAAATGCGCACATATTTCTTTCTATTTTTTTTTTCCCCTCTGTTGCAACAAATTTAGATTTTAATAACTCCCTAGGGAAGAAATCCAGCCAGTCTCTAAACATTTGGACATTCTCAAAACATTGTTGAATCAACTAGTTATAACTTTTATTATCCTCAATATGCACAGACATATTTATAGTGACTAGATTATAAATCATTAAATTCAGACGCATAATGTGATAAAATTATTTAAGCAACTTTGAATGGATTATCACCTTTTCTGAAGTTCACACCATTATTGGTCAGTTTTCTTATAAATACTATTTCTACAGTGATATAAGTTGTTAATCAATTACATTATGACAACCCAGTAAAAAAATAATAGTTAAAAAAAAATTCAATGCCTAAAGTCGGAGTAATCGGTGCGTGTGCATGAGATAATTACTCTACAAATCCAAAGCACTAAAGTAACATTAAATAGGGATGACGTTTCATATAAAGTGGATTTAAAATGGAAAAAAAACGAAAATTTCTCTGTAGGACATCAATGGACACACATAAAAAAAACTGTTTACTCTGAAGACAATAATTCTAATTATGTTAATTATAAAATATGACAATTAAATTTATTTAAATTTTACAATTTTAAAACATGAATAGTAACTACAGGTAGGTCTCAATATACCCAAATGATAAAATGTATAATTGACAGTTGCGTACGTAAACTTATACTTTATAACTTATTTCCAAAAAATATGTTTTTCCTCAAACTGTAGCATAACACTGAAGATGATATTTTAGCTTAAAAATATACTCTCTTTTTTGTTTTTTTATAAACCATTTTTATTGAGGCTGCAGTGATATTCCTTACTATTATTTACTGCCTGCATATGAATAATATGATAGATTAACAGGGCGAATGCAAAGATTACCTCCAAGAATAATTCTCACCTCCATAAGCGAATGAAGATTTTTATATATAATTACAGTTGAATTATTAAGAATCAAATTATATATCACCATCAGCTAATTTAATTTTAGTAAATGGTGACTTCAAAGTTCGTTTCAAATACATTACCAGAAAAAAACTTTTTTTTTCCGCATTGTGCGAGAATCCGGCGTGCAACTAATTTTACCAGATGCTTTTGAAAATTAATTAATATCCCTATGAGTAAGTTTTCACATACAGTTTTTATGGCTGCATGTTGGTTTAATTAGTGTCATGACGAAAAAACTGTTACGTTTTTAAACCGGGAGACATGGAAAAGTTAGTAAGTGGTTTTTTAAAAATATGTAATCAATTTTAGTAAAATGTTTGACTTCAAAATTAATATTTAAATTAGTTGCAACATGAGGAAAACATTTTTGAGAAGGAAATATGGGAGTCTAGGCATTTACAGGGCTTATTACTTGTCATTGGCTGGTTTAAGTACAACAACAATACAAACAATAATACAAACAACAATATGAACAACTCCCTAAGGATAAAATCCAGGCAGTCTACAAGCATTTGGACATTACCGTCATTAGTAGATACCGTCGCCATGTGACCTACTGGGTGCTTGATAATTTCTGGAAGAGTAGTTACTGAGGAATTATGCCTATTGTTCCAATGACTTGGTGTCATTATTATTATGGATAACTTATATAGCGCCATTTTCGTAATTTAATACCTCAAGGGCGCTTGACATAGTAATTATATAGATTAATAAATTTAAATGAAGCTTTTAAATTTGCAAATTTAATTCATAAAATTTATTTTGTTATCACATGCTATGGATTTATTCAAATGATTGTCATCTTTTGTCCATTTTGGTCCGTATTATTTCGTTTCATGAGACGCAACGTTCCTGTTTAATTCACTTGTTTACATATATATTACACAAACGCGTGTATGAGTGGTTTAATTTATGAACAATATTTTGAGTTTGTCCAAATTTTTGTAAACAAGGACTGGATTCAACTTCCTGGGGACCTTTCTATTATATTTAACATATCACAACAAAGATGAAGAAAATTCTCACATGCATAAATAAAGGTTTCAGCTCTTTAACTTCATAAACATAAACCGATGAAAGAATTGAAGGAATATAGATATTTAAATATGCGCAGAATGGTGAATGTTACACAGTGTGTAAAGTGGCCACTTAAACCAGCCATTGACAGGTCAAAAGCCCTGTAAATGCCAAGACTCCTATATTACCTTCTCTTCATTTTTTTTATCTCTGTTGTAATATGATACATTTATGGTTTGTTTGTTATTAGAAGGCAGGTATTTAAAATATTAGCCATTTTAGAAAATAATAAATATTTATCGTGCTTATTGAGCTATGTCGCGTCTACTTTTAAAACTGAATTACTTCTCCATAAGTTGGCAACACACTGTCTATTATAATTTCACGAATTGCATCAAGCGCAAGTTTTTAAATAAATTTCGATTCCGATACATATTGAGGTTATGCCCGAACACGGGGACTCAGTTAAATGGCTGGAGCGCAATTTATAGCGCGCTGGCAGAGTTCGGTGTTCCCGCCCCAACCACATCCTATTCTGTCAAAACAAAGGCGTATTTTAGGAATGTTTGTAGTAAAGGACTATATTCAGTTCATGAAGCTATGGAAATACTTCTACCCATTCTAGATTACGCTGACGTTTCCATGACCGATTTAAGCTGTGAACTACTCGATAAACTTGAACGACTTCAGAATACGGAATACATTTTATATTTGACATGATTAGAATTATTGTCCTCACCGTTAACAGTTTTTTTGATGTGTGCATTAATGTCCTACAGAGAAATTGTCGTTTTTGTTTAATTTTTAATCCGCTTTATATGAAGCGTCATCCTTATTGATTTCAACCTCAGTGCTTTGGATACGTACAGTTATCTTTTTATGCACGCACACAGATTACTTCGACTTTAGGCATTCAAAAAAATTTAAACTATTTATTTTATTACTGGGTTATAATAATGTAAATAATTAACAACTTATATCACTGTGGAAATGGTATATATCATGGTTATACAAGTAAAAATGACCATTTGCAAAATTGATGAAATTCAGATTATTGGCTTTTTGACATCGTATTAGCATATGCTTGACTGGTAAAAATGCCAAGTCGATCCGACTCTTCAAAAAATATTTGTAAAATATGTAACCATTTGATAGAAATTCACAGATTTTTGAAAAGTAAAGCTGACCTACACACATGGTCACTTTTATTAGTAAGTTTGATATCCAACGAATTTACCAAGTAAAAGTTAGTCAATTTTACTTGTTGGTGATGTCACCAGTAAAGAGTTAGGAGTTAATAGTTAGTAAGTTAGCATACGTTTTATTTTTGACAGATACGTTTTTTTTTTTACAAAAAGTTCATTAATAACATTTATTCTTTAGATTTATACGTAACACTTCTTAATTATTTGTTTTTTTCATTTATTTTGTATTTCTTTGTTTATTTAACCTTCATAAATATGAAAAATGGATTATTGAAATAAAAAATCCCAAAAACATCATTTATAGTTATAAAATAAAATTCTCCCTCCCTCAATAAACGAAACAAAATTGATTATCCGCAAAATTTCATGACATATACTACAGGTAAAATTGACTAAGTTTTTCATTGTTTTTATTCATATAAAAGTGATAACATTTTTTAAATACGTTCAAACTTTACGTTATAGTTGAAAGTACCGTACATATAATGTAAAATTGACAACCACCTACTTGAAAAATCTGATCTTTGAGAAGCAATTAAACTCTAGAAAAACACTAAAATGTCCTTCCTGAACATTATTGATTTTGTCACTTGGTCAATTTCTCTTGTATGCCCACGATTTAAAAAACTCACCAATAATGTTGTGAACTTCCGAAAAGATAATGATGCATACAAAGTTGCTTAAATAATTTTATCACACGAAAAATCTGAAATACAAAAAAAAATTGTAAACATATTTTTGGTCTTAGAAAATATGACCACATATCGGATTATCGTAGGTAACTGAAATGATTCAAAATTAGACAGTGGAGAGACTATTACTCCCTCTCACTTCTGTTTGCTGTACTTCATAATCCTAACGCTCCTACATAGATATATACCTCCGTGAAAAATTTCAACGCTTATCAGTTCATGGTTTACCTCATCAATCTAATTCTTAAAGCACCCTTTTAAATCTCATCTACAATTCCTCTTTCTTCTCTTACTCATACAATGTCCATGCGGCTCGACTGTGGAATCATCTCCATCCAATATCAAAGATATCTCTACAGAATCGTAATTTAAATCACGTCCAAAAAAAAATATTTTATTTTGTATTTTTCTATTATAAAAATAATGTGACCTCATTGGGTACCCGTGCAAAAGACACTTAACAAAGACACTTATATCACCTTTTTGTTCATTAAAATTTCCTTCATTCGCCTTTCCTTTTTCATTTATTTGCTAAAAAAAATATTTTTGTTTATCTTAAGTTTTTCAATTTTTTTGTTTTATTTTCTATTGAAAACGCTTTGTAACTTAAATGAAATGATTAACACTTGGACTTTTTATAGTAATACTTTTACTCACATAAACATTAGTTTTAACTAAAAAGTTAGTGAGCAAGAATATTTTTTTAAATTACAAAGCCAATCCGATGACAGAAGATGACTTGTTTTAAATCCATTTGCACCTGTTTTTTTGTTTTTATTATAACAAAATAAAATTAAAAAAATTACGGCCCTCCTCAAAATACATAAAGATCAATGATGTAAAGATGTACATTCTTTGAAATGGCGCAATGGTTTTTGATTGTTAATGTTTCTCGAATATGTCTTCTTTTACAACAAAAAAAATGTTGGTTGTATTAAATTCCCAAATACATTATTTCACATATTATATTACAAATACCAGAGAACCCAGCAATAGTGATATTTGATTTATGTCAATGCAGAGAGGGGGAAGGCTTCCTTGGATATGAACATAAGAATTTATTCCATTTCGTGGTGGTGAAACCGCACCGCCTGATACGAACCCTTACAATGACATCAAAAGTATTGAAGTATTTTCAGGTATTTCAGTCAAACTTTCACCGCAATTCAAATAAATAAATCGAAACCTCAATTTAAGAAATATTTGTTCAAAAAATCCTTTGGAAACGTTTTTTCGAGAGTGGAATTCGAATTCAAAACGAAAATTTATAAATTGAACTATTTTTTTGTACGTCACATTAAACCAATATTGAAATGTTTATCAAAGTGTAGGATTATGGTTGCTGGGGGTTGATAGAGCTCCTACCCCAGTTAGAGATTGACAGAAGACACGAGGTTGCTGTTTAGTGCATATTTATTACATGGGGAATAAATAATGAATTCGATGATGTCGCGTGAATGTTACGGCGATGAGGTATTGAGATGGCTGCACTAAAACTCAATGATTGACTGACTGACGTCGAATGGGCGTTACCACGCCCTGTGGTCTCTTTATAGGCCACGTTTCTTTGTTCTTCATATATCCATGGTAGAAGCAATGTTAATTTACTGCAGGATGACGCTCTCGTCGTTTTTTGCAATACTGTTAGAAATAGTATGTCGTATTGTATTAAATTGAATCGATGACTTGCTTCATTGGTCGTCGTACTATATTTAAGAAGTAATTATTTAGCACGTGTGTCTGTGGCATCGATCATGGACAATTAACCTCACAGATGTAAGTAATTAAAATACTAGATAAAAAATGTGTATTATTTATTTATTTCACTGTTTTTAATGTATTCATTTATTATTACAAGTCCTGACTTTCAAATAATTTCTTGTGTAAATGGCAGGACTAGTATAATATATTTATTTATTTAACTGTTTTATAATGTATTTATTAATTGTTTTAGGTCCCGACTTTCAAATTATTTATTGTGTAAAAGGCAGTACTAATATTATCTATTTTACTTATTTATGTATAATTATAAAAATACGTCAATAGTTTTATACCACTTTTATTTATAAATTTTTAGCAGTGAATAAAAGTAAAATAAAACTATGTACGTATTATTATTATTATTAAAATACAGTTCCACTAAGAAATGTCAGTAGAAAAACTCAATTACTATTTTGTATTGTATTCATTCATTGTTTCAGCTACCGACTTTCAAATAATTTCTTGTGTAAAAGGCAGAACTAATTTTATTTATGTTTAATAATATATTCATTAATTGTTTCAGGTCCCGACTTTCAAATAATTTCTTGTGTTTAGGCAGGACTTTTTTTTACCTGTGTTTTTCCATAAAAATATTATAATAATAATTATTATGATTATTTGCTAAAGGCAAGCAAAGCAACCTTTGTCGATGCACCTATGTCTCGTATACTGCTTTTTATACGCGTTTTTCTTCTTTCAAAAAAGCTTCCAAACGGTTTTTGAACTGGTTGACTGAAATGAATTGAACAACTAGGCTTGGCAATTTATTCCAGTCTGAAACTGTCTTGCTGGAAAGGAAGTTTTTCTTGGCATCGAGGTTGAATTGAGGACGATACTTACACAATTTTAATAAATAACATCAATATTGAAAAATGAAACACAAATATATTTTGGTAAAAGACGGTTGTGGTCCCGTGGATAGTATTGTGGACTCACGGATCAGAAGTCCAAGGTTCGAACCCCACAGAACGTTAAAAAAAAATTATCTTTAAAAACTTTTTTTTTTTAATTACGAAGTATCCGAATAACGATTCAAACAGTTAAAGAATTACATGAAGTGTAAAACAACCTTTTAAAATAAACATTTCATGTCAACTATGCCAGAAATCAAACCCGATGCATCTTGCATGATAGGCAAACGCGCTGACCACTAGAAAGAGACAAAGTATGCAAGGTAGTTTTTAAAAAAATAAAATATTTTATCTGTGTTCTTTACTGTTTAACAAAATTATTTGAAAACAGTAAAGGGGGTTAAAATAATTAAAACTTAATGCAACTCCATGTTTAGTAAAAAAAAAATTAAGGTGTGTCGAATTTTAATCATAGGCAGAATGGTTATTTCAAAAATATTGAAACGTGGTGACAAAACCGGCAAGCAACATTTTATAAGATCTATTAGTGCCTTGACGAAGAAAAATGTTTTGTGTGTGAACAAAAACCAGAACAAGTGTTTGCGACTCGATGGCTGCTCTCAGGTAAACACTCTGAATAAGAAAATCGAGTGAAGATATGTCCGCCTTGTTGTTTAGGAGTTGGCACGTTAGCCTTAAATTTTTCAGTTTCTGAGTTGGATACCTGGCAGAATGGATGTAAAATTTTGATAATTGTACCTGAAGCGTGGGACTTGTCATCTTACCTTAATTTATTATATTTTCTAAATACGCGAAAATTCGTTTAAAAATGCAGTGTCGTAGACACCGCTAGGTGAGGAAAATGAAATGACGACGATGTTAATCCCTCAAATAAAATAGAAACTCTTTACTTATACATTTCGCTGTTTCTTTAACACTTACAAAATTAAAATAATTCGTAAACTTTGCTTTTCAGTCATAATTCAAACTGTTTACAAAGGTTTTTACATGGGCCTTACTTAAACGAAGGTACTGTTTCGTATTTGTGAAAATCGGTGGTTCTTAACCTTTATGATGGCCATGTTGCATTTTTTAATATAATAAAAAATATCGGTGCATCATAAACAAACGGTCAGAGAACCATTTCTTGAGTGGTCTGCGACAAAGTTACTGTTTTTGTAAGTAAAATCCTCCTTCATTTTGCCATTTTGATGGTAGCTATATGTAAACTATCATATGTTGAAAATACGAGTATTAAGTTTACAATCAACGCTTTTTGAGATTTCAGTACTACGATTTTTTACGTGGAATCCTTATCGGTTCAAAAAACCATATATAGTACTTGTGGATTTTTACTTGGAATCTGCATTCAGTCAAACGGCCGTAGGTATCTATAACCTACGACATTTGTTTTTTTTCTTTGACAAATAAAATGATTGTTTGTGTTACGTTCAATCTTTTTTTGGAAATTGATATACATAATTGCATGTATTTCATACGATAGTTTTGAACAAATTTCAATAATAACCATTAAATTCTCATTATATTGAGAACTCTTCACGGACCATCTCTTCGTTCTAGTTACGAGAGATCCCTTTCAATACCCTTTCATCGCTCTAACTCTCTTGTCTCCTCTATTACAGTGGTAACTGCTTGACTGTGTAATAATGTACCCACTTATGTTGAAGACGTAATAAGTTCTTTATTTATATAAAAAAAAAACACGTTAAACTTTTATTTCAAATTACACATATAAGAAAACAGTAAAATTAAAAATAAATAAAAGATAAATCATCATTCCCTTTCTACATCTTGGTGAATAGGGCACTGCATTGATTCCAAATTTTTGTAGACAAGGACTGGATTCAACTCCCTGGGGAGCTGTTTATATTAACATATTACAACAGAGATCTTTGATATTATGATATTACAACAGAGGTCCATGAAGAAGTATATAATTTGAAAAAATCACATTTTCAGGCGTTGCCTAGTATGTAGGTGAAATAATTCAATAAGATGAATCTCACCCGCATAAATAAAGGTTTCAGCTCTTTTACTTCACAAACATCAACATATGGAAGAATTGAAGGAATATAGATGTTCAAATATGGACAGAATGGTAAATGTTACACAGTGTGGAAAATGGCCACTTAAACCAGCCAATGACAGGTCATAAGCCCTGTAGAAGCCTAGACTTATATAATACCTTCTCTAAAATGTTTTTCATCTCTGTTGTAATGTGTCAGTGTTGAAGATTGATTGTCAGTTTTTAGAAATAGTTAGGTATTTTGTATCCCTACTGAAATAAAAAATATGGTTTCTATGGCTTTATAATTAAAAAAAGGTTTCTCCGACGGACTTAAAATGTAAGGAGAATTTAAATGTATGTGACAAGTTTTTTACTAATTTTATTAACTAACTCATTTTTCGCGGTGCGCTTGCAACAGGCTCGCGTTGCGCTGGTTAAGAACCACTGGTGTAAATTTATAAGTTGAATAAAAGACTTATTATTAATTGGAAACGCTTTTTCGTTTTTAGAACATCCGGACAAAAGTTTAGGCGTTGCTAGATTTTCCCATTTGGACTTTTGAACTTTGTTTCTTACAACTGCCTTTTCTTTATGTATTACGAAATCTGCGACAAGTCTGCCTAAAATTTGAAATGGTCCATTTAAAACATAATTATACTTTATGGGGAAACTCAGATCGGATGTAATCTTAAGTTTGACTCAAAAGCGATAAACAGAACGACCTTCGTTGATTGTATTTTACGAGTTTTTTGAGTTAAGACTCCAACCGGTAATTAGATTTGTTACCTTCCTTTGTTCTCAAAAATAATTCGGTTACTCGACAACGTTGATAAAAAATAAACGACATGGTCGTCTCAGAAAATTACTAAAAATTAATCGAAAATGCCAATCACAAATAAAACAATTTCATTAAATTTAACTTTCGGGCTGAATATAAAACGAAGAAAATAAAAATTACTTTTAAAAAATCGTTTTGGCACTAATAAATATTTTATTTTATTTTATCAACAATATTTTGAGTTTGTCCGAATTTCTGTAGACAAGGACTGGATTCAACTGCCTGGGGAGCTGTTTCTATTAACATATTACAACAGAGATGAAGAAAATTTAAGAGAAGGAAATATAGATTCCTAGACTTCAAAATAAATCCACCTGATCCATGAAGAAGTATAAAAATTTAAAAAATAAAATTTTACGTCTTGCCTAGTTTGTAGGTGAAATAATTCAATTAAATGAATCTCACCCGCATAAACAAAAATTTAAGCTCTTTCACTTCACAAACATCAACAGATGAAAGAATTGAAGGAATATAGATGTTCTAATATGGACAGAACGGTGAATGTTATACAATGTGTAAAGTGGCCACCTAAACCAGCCATTGACAGTTCATAAGCCCTGTAGATGCAAAGACTTCTATATTACCTTCTCTTAAATGTTCTTCATCTCTGTTGTAATATGTTGATTATTTTATTTTATTTAACTCATAAAATACTGTGTTGAAATGCCCTTAAGTTAAATATATTACTCATATTGGCTCCATTAATGTTATTATACAAGTTGCAATTTCTATGTATGCATGAATTTTTAACTGAATGAGTATTTACGTCAGCACAGTTAAATAATTTTGTGAGACAGGTACGTTTAACGGGTATCAAGAAATATATTAAACTCACTCAAACATTGATAACATTGTTTTATTATTGAAAATCGTTCAAATTGTTGTTATAATACATTATATTGACTTGAATTTATGCATTAAATCAAATATTATGACAGTTATGATTTTGTATTCATTTTAATGTAATTTTATTTGTATTTCGGATTATGTTTTTGACTAGATATTAGGTTTAATTTATATGGGATACTGAATTATCTTTTAATAATTTTTTTAATCATTCAACGATTTTTTTGCGTTAATTTATTTTATTTCAAAAGAAAATTATTTATCATTTTAAAAAAACTCGTTAAGGTTACATAAGAAATATTTCAAGATCTAGTCATGTTATGCCACGTCTGGTTAGTGTAATCATTATGTCCATTTTCATGATTTTTTTTTCTCTTTAGCGTATTTATTCAAGGGGTAAGATAAGATAAAAAAGTTTAATTAAAGGGGGTGTTTGACAAAGTGATACCATCTCACCTTAATTGTTTACTTTAAATTTAAGAAACATCTTTTAAACTTTAGATTTGGTACATTGGGGAGTAAAAATTGATAAAAGCAATTTGAAAATAAAAAAACAAAAGAATTGAGGCTGTTCAGGAATATATTCATTTCTTGGACGTAAATCTAATTGAAAAAATATAATAATAAAGCAAAAATACATAAAAGTATTGGACTAGGCTGGGCAGCCTCCGGAAATATAAAGTTCCAATAAATTTAAAAAGAAAAGCCTTCAACACGTGTATCCCCCTGGTGGTAACATATGGGTTAAAAATGACGACATTAACTGCCAACGCAATTTATTAATTAAAGTTCACACAGCGTTCTGTGAAATGGAAAAATTAAGCAATAAGTCTGAGGGACAAAATTAGAAATTAAAAGATCAGGCGCCGAACAAAAGTTGCCGACATGGCAGATCGTGTCGCTGAACTAAAATGGTAATGAGCGGGTCATGTTGCGAGACTGGGTAACGAGGTAGAGTTCTGAAATTGAGACCATAAGGAAACAAAAGACCAGTAAGATGATTCAATAAAGTGATCCCAGACATGGGAAAAAATTGGTCGAGAAAAGAACACGATAGAAAAGGATGGAAAACATTAAAAGAAGCCTATATTCAGCAGTGGAGAGATGGCTAAGAAAGAAGAAAAAGAAAGCAAGGTACTGTGATATATATGTTTGGATAATTTATATAGCGCCATTTTTGTGAAAATCACCTCAAAGGCGCAGAACATTAAATAAATATCCCAGCCCGTCTTGCAGCTGGATGGATGTACAAAGCGCATGGATGGTTGGAATTCTAGTTCCTCGTCTCAAATTATGATATATAACAAATATGATATATAGGAGCTAGATAACAGCACGTCTTGCAGCTACAGAGCGCATGAACAGTAAAAAATTTAGCCTCTATTTGTGAAGTTTAAAGCTTAAGTGATATTTTAAAAACGAAATAAGAGCAAATTTTATAATAAAAGAAGTAAGATAACGGTTGAAATTCTAGACCCCATTTACTAAATTTAGATATTTAATAGTTGATAACATTTACAAAATATAATATGATAGCTAACATGACAAAAAGTCTTGTAGCTTCAAAACGCATTGACAAGTGCAATTTCAACAACTAAGAATGATTTTAAAAAGTTAAAAATAAAAATAATTTTAAAAAACACAATAATAATACATCGAGCAAAAAACAAGTATGGCAATTAAGTGAACATGTAACAAAACAAAAAGTAAACGATAAAAAACTAAACAAAGATAGCATTCCTTTACTTATAATTAAGGTTAACAAGATGATAGACGCTACTCAAACTCGAAGGGTCCTTGTTTTATTTAGATCTTTTGTCCTTTTCCTAGTAAATAACTGTAAAAACATTTGGTTCACATTTGGCTGTTCCCTGGGAGATGATTGTAGAAACGCATCGGTGTGCGTAGTGTAGAGTGTAGGTACCAAGGAATCTATCCGCTTCTTGTCAATTTTGTTTGTTATTATTAGACGCATGTTTCCCGCTTAAAATTTCTGATTATTTTTATTTTACTTTGATTAAGATGTCAGATAAACTTGTGTATTACTTTTGATATTTGAGCAATTTTATGTGATACAGGAAAAAAAAAGTATCATTTAGATAGGTAGCACTATATTATTCAGAAATGGTTTTATAATAAATATTTTAATTTCGGCTCTTGATCTTCACATATAAACACATTTTTAAACAGTTTTATCAGAAGCACAGTTATATTATCACGAGAGTTTGTGGCGATTAAATATATTTTGATTAGAACAAAGCGTTGAATATAATAACATGTATAAAACAATGCTTTTAATAAATTATCTTTCTTCTGACTCTTTGTTTATAGTATATCCACACCTTAAAGATTAAACTCAATGTTTATAACAATTAAACACATATTTTTGAATTTTAAACTAAAGTTGCAGAGAGAAACTATATTTCACACCCAGCCCGCTTGGAGGCTGGGCGTGACTCTTGTCCTACGTTTGTCTTTACTTTTTAGATGTGATATTGTAAATGTTGTCTAAAATTATATTTATGTATTCCAGCATTTTTGGTAAATGTAATGTCTTCATTTTTTTTTTTTTTAAAGTTACTTTAATAAAAAAACTGATTGACTGTTATGGCTTAGCATGGGCATAGCCTAAAAAGCCACAATAAACTAGTAAATGTGTCAACAATCGTAATTAGAAAAGAATAAATGAATATTATTAAAAAAATATGTTTTCGGCTTTAAAAACTATTATTTATTTAAACCCTAGCCGGGTAGTTTTATGTTCAGGCGAATAAAAAATACAGTTGAGGGTGTGAAATAAAAGCGGAATTCCAAACTAGTGTTTTCAACTCGATGGCTACTCTTAGTCCTTTAAACAGGAAGTCGAGTCGAGAAAAGTCCGCCTCGTGGTGTCGTGGTTGGCTCGTCCACCAAGCATGCTTGAGGTCCTGAGTTCGATTCTTGAGAGGATTGAAATGAAATAACGCTGTTTATTGAACAACCGAAAGAAATCGAAGAAAATAAAATGATTAAATTGCAAGTCGTGGCTCTTAAAAACGTCTGTCCTGACCTTTTCTTGGAAAATCCAAGTGAATAAATGATTAATTTTTAAAATCAATTAGTTTTTTATTGATATATTTATTTATGTGTTAATGTTAAATGTCAAACTTGTAAATTTTTTTGTTAGTAAACGTCCTTTTTTTTCAATGTCAAAATTATAATTTGGTCTCAAATTGAATCTTTATAACTTTTGAGGGTAATGTATTTTCATTGTTTTCTTTTATATGACTTCTTCTTCTTCACGTGTCATGTCGGGTCCCCCCGATGATGAAGATCACTTGGGAGAAAGCTTCCCTATCTTGAGCAGTGCGAAACAGCTCCTCCACAGTTCTAACCCTGGTCCATGCTCCGACGTTTCGAAGCCAGGAAAGCCGTTTACTTCCGACCCCTCTACGTCCATCGATCTTCCCCTTCATGACGAGCTGAATTATGGCATATTTATCACCAAAATGGCCAAAATATGAAATCTTACTGAGCTTCAAAATGGTGAATAGTTCTCTATTAGTATTGGCTCTACGTAATACTTAATTGTTGGTTATCATATCAGTCCAAGATATTCTTAACATTCTACGGTGGATCCACATTTTAAATGCTTCAAGGCGGTTTATTATATTAACGTTTAGAGTCTACACCTCTACACCGTACAGTAAGACAGACCATATATAACATTTGACCATTCGTTGTCTCAACTTACGGCATTAGCCGAAAAGAGCCATTCCAAAGCCAAATTAGCCATTCATTAGAATAAAATAAAACAATTACCAAATAAATATTTTTATTTTTACACTGCAATATTTATTTTTTCTTGGACTAGCTGATCACGTTACCTTCAAATAGCAGATGTTCGAGATAGATTACATTTAATATTTCATCAAAATGCCTTGGCCACCACTGAATGCGGAAAGGGAAACAATGATGATTTTTAAGGGTCGCCTATTACGTGCTTAGGTCCTTACCTCGCAGATCGTGACACCTCGCGATGAATAGCTGAAAGATTTATTTTGAAGATCTCATAAAGGACTTGCATCCGGAGCCGGATCCTTTGTAAGGAGGCTTCTAGGAGAAAAAAGAGGGAAATGTTGGCATTTCCTTAAAGGAATCGCTAAACGGAAGTGTGTGAGGATCTTATTGCCAGGATTCATTCCCAAGTTTATAAGAAGATAATGTTTCCTTCAGAAAATTAGAGGATGAAAACACTTTAAAGCAATTTCAAGTTAGAAGCATTAAGTATTTTTTATAACGTTAGTAGCATTTTTTATAAACGAATTTTAAAATATGTACAAAAAAAAATATTTATAAAACTATTTGTCTATAATTTTAATTACACATTGGCGGACTTATTGCCAAACGAAAATTTCTTTTAACTAACCAATTAAAGAGTTCAATTTTTATAATTCAAGTTACAAAACAAATTCTTTGGAAAATAAAAATAAAAAAGCTTAATATTAATAACTGGACTTGTTTATAAATTATTCTTAAACAATCTTATTATTTAATGGGAACAATAAAAAAAAAGGAAAGACTAAAGGAGGAGAGATTAAGGAAAAGAAAGGAGATGTTTCTTCAGTACCCAACCACAAATAATTATCGACGTCCTTAAAAACATGCTAAAAAAAAGTATTTGAGCGATCACAGTGAATAATAAAGAACATGCTAAAATTATCGTTGTCATAAGTCAACGCGTGTGTAATCTCTAAGTCAAGGTTCTTGTCGATTTGTTTTTTGTTTTCCTCGTAAATAAATACATTATTTAGGAATGTACGGAAACATAGTTGCACTTTTGCATGGGAATGTTTTTATTGTATTGTTTATGACAATTCTAAAAGTACATCCTTTCATGTTTTATACATGCATTCTAGGAGAATGCTGCCCTGACGGACGATGGAAAAAACATTTACGCTGTTAACTGTTTTTCTACTTAACAAATTAAGGATTTTAGGAACTTTAAATATGTTTATGGCAAAGTACTACATATCGCTGAAAGCCGCACTAAAAACGGTGCAGTAGTTATTCAGTCCATTGAGGACACACATACGAACATTGCCTTTTGTAAATATAGATTAAGACATTAAAGAAAAGCAAGTTAAGAAATGCAACACAAATGAAACCTAGACATTTACAGCGCTTATGACCTGTCGTTGGCTTGTTTAAGTGGCTATTTTACACTCTGTGGAACATTCACCGTTCTGCGTATGTTTAAATATCCACATTTTATCAACTCTTCCATCTGTTGATTTTTGTGAGGTAAAAGAGCTGAAACCTGTATAATGTGGGTGAGATATATCCAGCTGAACCAATTTTTTCTTCTAGGCCTGGTTACAATTTTAATTTTTATACTTCTTCTTTTACCAGTTATATAACAGATTAAATAATGTTTCGAGTATGTGCAAATATAACATATATTACTTTTTTTTTTTTAATTTTCATTTAGTCTGAAAATAGTACAAACGTAATACGTATTACATTTTTTCTATATTTATCATTTATTCATGTAATAAATTTGATAATAGAGCATGATGTAAAATGTGTTATATTATGTAACTTAAAAATTTAATGATAATTAAATAAATAACAAGAGAAAGTATACAAAGTTTATAAATGTATTTTATATATTTCCTCATCCCTTAACCTTCTCCTTTTTTTCTCATGTATTATATAATATACTATTTTTCTCTTTACTGTGTAACATGTTCTTTCATTATATTTATGAAAAACTTTAACTTGATGTATGTTCTATTTTTTTTAAATGTTGTATTCTTGTGTAACATCTGTTGTTTTTCCTTAATAAATAAAAATAAATAAATTAATTAATTGAATGCCGCAGTAAAATAAAAGCATAATGTCAGTTAATAAAAGAAAACAGTAATTATTACTCAATTTTACTTACTAAAATATATTTATTACTTAGAAAAGTTAAGAATCATATAAAATAACATTAAAATCAAATTAAAAAAAATAATGTGCAGCTTATGATTAGAAAGCTCAAAGATAAGACTAAAATTTTTATAAGCGTGTGACATATTCGTTCATGAAATAGGTAACGTTTTTTGTTTATTTAAATTTTTATAAATAACACACCGCTGTAGTTTAAAATTCAGAGCCAAAAATCACTTAAAGCTGCAACCCCGTGACCCACTATTCAACAATTTTCATCAAATGATTAAGTCAACGTGCCGAGTGACTGAAAAGTTAGTGAATAACTAACGAAGGTTCTATTTCCCGTCCCACGAAGCCTCCGGATGCAGCCCCGAGGTCTGACCGTTGAATACAAATCAGACGTGCCTGAATTTATCCCCATAAGCTTCTGAATGTGAAAGGATTACAAAATATCCTTGCGAACTGTTTTGTGAACTACATGTATAAGTGAATGAACTGAGTATTATTTAAAACGATTTATTTGTGAAAGTTAAACGTGTTACTTTGATATTCAAATAGAATACTTACTATATTATTCAATACTTCGTATTCTCAGTTTATTTCAGTCTTTCATATTTTTCACATCATAAACAATAATAAATAATAAAAATAATGTGACCTCACTGAAGTTTCATAAACCTTAAAAATAAAACATCAGAACGAAAATATTTCTTTGAAAAAAATTCATATTAAAATTCCATACTTCACTCATATCATATTTTATTTATTTTTATTAATAAATTTATTGAAAAAAAATTATATACATACTTAGTAACAGGAAATCTATATAAAACCAATTAATGTAAAATGAAAACGGATTGTTCTCTGTTTATGATAGTCTCCATCTAACATGGCACAGCCTGTTCTAAAATGGAGATTTTTTTATCTTTAGAGCGTAAGTAGTCTTATACCAATAAAACAATAACGTTAAAAAGAAAAACTAAAACTACTTAATTATAAATGCCTAGCTAATCAAATGTAAGAAATTAAAAATCATTATTATACAAATATAAAGTTTATATATGTGCCAAGAATACATGTTACTTAAACTTAAATAATATAGTATGATATATAATAAAACAAACACATATGGTTGGCACTGGAACTCCAATGTGAACTGTTTGTTTGTTTACTGGGGATATAAATACTGAGAAAGATATTGAAAGAAGGGTGAGTGTTGGGAACAGGGTGAACAGTGCACTGAAATATAAATAACATTAATTAATTTTACTTACTGCTAACTCAGCCTTCTTTTTGAATCCAGTGCTGAAAAAAAGCCCCCCGTTTGAACCTTCACATTCCGTGTCAGCCGCCACTTTTTGCCATTTTGGACCTGCAACTCTTCTGATGTATTGGACTATCAAGTTTGAGGCCTCCCTACGCTTCTGCGTCCTCCAGTCTATCACTTTTATTGTCCATTTACCATCCGACATCAGAAAAACATAACCCTCTCAATAGGAAAATATCGCAAATTACGAATACCGATAAAAATATATGAAATGAATTAAGAATAATTAATTGTGTTTTTTAAATCAATATGGGTATTGTAGAAAAATGATTTCATACATAAATGTAAAAAAAGGCATTCAATAAAAATACACTCATAGAAAAACGTGTCCTGTTTGGCCTTAGTTGTTGTGACGTCAAGAGTTGTGATATTGTTCCACATAAATTTCGAAGGCAGGAACAAATAAACATAAATCGTGACGTATTAGGGACGTGGCCAATTGAATCACCGTTTTTGCGGAAATTCAAAATTACAAATTTTAAAAGTATTTTTTTTGCTACTAATATTTAGCAAATTTTTTTTTTATTGGACAGTATTTTATAGACCTTTTATACTTTAAAAATGTAAAAAAAAGTTAGATTTACCTATTAATTATTCTCTCCGAAATAGCTCCGTAATTCTCTCTACTACATCCAAAATTGTATAACTTTTCTTTTGCCACTGATTCGACTTGCTACCCCTGAGGGAGACGTTTAACTCTTGTATGGCTGTGACGTTACACTAGTCGACATACAATACGAGAATTGAATTACCTCTCTTATCTTTTAAATTATGAATGAGCATTTTTTTTATCTTCAAATGGACATTTTCACACCGAATTTCGAATGTAAAATTTATATTTTAAATTTTAAAAATGTTTATCCTTGCTACTCAAAGAATTAATGTCCGCCAATACAGCAATTTATATGTTTAAGACAGAGCACAAAAATATAACTAACAAAAAAGAAGACAAAGACGTCGATCTGTAGCCGGTGTTTGTCTGCTACAGATTCAGTTAGTAATTGACAGTGATAGGGGACGCACGAATGTAAGATGACCGGCGAGGTTATGTTTTGAAAACGTGTTGCTCTAACAAGGCTTAGTAAGACAAACGTATTTTTATAATTTATTTTTTAAAAGGCTTTTTTTTTAAATGTCTGAATTAAGAATATTTTGTCTTTTACGTTTCAGTCTTTTTTCGCAAATGGGTGGAGGAACTTATACTTTGGAAGCTTAATTAGGAAAAATAAAAAGACTAAAATGGGTCACGTTAAACAAATTCTGAAATATTCCGAAATCTAGAAGCATCCCAATACAAATGAAGAAAAAAGTGTTCGACGCATGCGTATGCCTTGTTGCAAACATTACCCATTATTAAAGAAATCATTTTACTTATCCTAATAATGTTTTCATGTC
Organism: Micrasema longulum; assembly: GCF_059751315.1. Lineage (NCBI taxonomy): Eukaryota > Metazoa > Arthropoda > Insecta > Trichoptera > Brachycentridae > Micrasema > Micrasema longulum. Next base: position 64,155 of record NW_028278073.1, read on the forward strand.
CAGGTGGAATAGAAAATTGAGTTGTTTATGTTTAATAGAACCAGATAAGTACCGAGCCATTAGTTTTAAGTTTCAAAGACATTATGTATATACGTTGTAGGTGTTTGGGGGTAGTTTGTTAAGGATTGGAGTTCCTACCCCAGTTAAAGATCAAGAGAAGAGACAAGGTTGCTGTTTGATGGTTATTTATTATATGGAAAATAAATAATGAATTATGTCGGACGTGTGTTACGTCGATGATGGGTTGAAGAGACTGCACTTGAACTTCGTCGAGCTGTACTGACTGACTGAACTGAGCTTGTTGACTGACTGACTTTGACTGCGTTAGGTGGTATCTTTATAGACCACGTTCCTTTATAGTTTATTTTTTCATGGTAGGGACGATGTGAATTTACTGCTGAACGATGCTCCCGATTTATGTGCAATACTGTTAAAATTGCATTATAATGTTGAATTGACTTCTATAGAAAATTATGACATTGCTTTCTTCGGTCATTGCACTGTCTTAGATAAAACGTTTTAGCACGTGTGTCATCGATTATGAACATGAACCCCACAACCTCAATACAACTGTTTATAATTAAAAAAAACATTTTTTGCTCTTAAAATCGGTTTTCTGCTTCTTTTTTTATAGTGCGGTTGGCTTTATATGAATAGGCTGTACATAAAATTTTCTTATCGTTTTCATCCACTCATTTTGTATATTTTTTTTTAAACATACCTTATAAGATTTGAAAATTAAAACTTAATAAAAAAACAAAAGAAAAATGACAAAAACGTTCTAAATAAAAAGTTAAAATATGCAACAAAATATTTTTTTTCAAGTACTCGTCCGGGGTTCTGGTTGTATTTTATAACCAAAACTGTATTTTTTATCCGCCCTGACAGACATTCATAATACAAATAATAAGAATCAAAGTATTAATCAATTCTAGGGGTATTAGTTTACCTTGATGTATGCACATTCTAGTAAGGGTTGGCTCGGGGTAACGTAACCAAAGCCATCGATCTTAGTTCACACTTTGTAGTTAATCGATTGATGCATTAAGTAACAAATTTCCTCCGTTTAACATTGCGAGTACGTTCCCTGGACATGTTTGTATTAATTAGATACCAGTGACGTCACCACTTGCATTCGACTATTGACAAGTAAAGGATGTTGCATCAGCCAATATATTCATATTAATATTTGTTTGATAACATCAATATCATTATCAAACCACTGCATTTCTAAAACTAATGAAGCGTATCTCAATAATTTGTTACGGAAAGGTAAGGCTATCAGTCTAACGCTAAATCAACCGGCCAGGGATAATTGAATATTTAAAACAAATATATCGTGTCAAGCTGTCCGGGAATCAAACCCGGCACTTCAAGCATGCCAACCTCAATATACAAGGTGGATGGTCCTCTATATGTTTTTCCTTTTAAGGGGTTTGACCTGAGAGCAGCCATTGAGTCCAAAACATTCGTCAAGGTTCTGGTTCCATATCACACACAGAACTGTGTTCTTCATTAAGGCACTAAAAGAGCTCATAAAATGTCACTTGCAAGTTTTCTTACCATGTTTCACCATTTTTATAATGACCATTCTGTCTATAATCAAAATTTGACATCTCTAAAAAAATGCGTAAAAAGTCGTAAGTCGTAAAAATTACACGTGGACTTTTAAGTTGTTGGTTTTCAACGTATTTTATTAAACACTAAAAAAATACAGTTATTAAAATATTTTGTCTATTTGCAGTCGTCAATGCATTTGCCTACCATGCAAAAGGTCGAGTTCAATTCCCGACATGGCTTAAGATGAAATATTTATTGAAAAGGGTGTTTTTACATTAGAATATTGCGTAGCTCCTGAAGCGTAAATTTGATATTCTAACCGGTTTCAGAAAATGACTGTTAAATTGTTAAGACTTAACAAGAAACTTACTGTTAATATTTTAAATCTTACTTTATAACTGGAAGGCACCTAAAATATATAATTTCCTAACATGTGTTCAATTTTTTATGTTAAACGTCCTCACTAAAAATTCTCTAAAGAGGAATAAGGGATGGGTAGTTGGATTGTTCTTAAACCGGCAGGCATAACAAATTTCACACAATGTAAACGAAGATATATTTTTGAACAAAGAAGAGTAAGTGGTTAAAATATTGATTTTAATAATGAGGAAGTCGGAAAATTGCAATTAAAAATATTTTTTACGTGCGGTAAAAATTAAAGCATTCAATTGTAAGGCAAATTTTCTCAAAAATGTATGAAAAAAATATTAGTTTATCATTTATATTAATGAACTACTTTGAACAACATCACTTTTTCTCTAAACCATTGGAAGCCAACCCATCTATCAAGACAACTCACTCTCGAGAACTTGAGTTGCCACAGGCGAAGTAATTTTAAAATCGTGCTGTGGTCTCATGGTTAGTGTCTCAAACTCAAGGCTTAAAGGGCCGTGGTTTGAATCCCACTCTACCCCAATTTGATTCCCATTTTCTAATAGTGAGTTATTTACACTTCGCTGAAAATGGTACGACTTATAAAAATAAAAATTTATAAAGTTTGATAGTCTATTAACAAATATGTTTTTATTTTTTTTAATTGAACTTCCTCATTGATTGATTGCGTCTGTCCTTATACTTGTGCACAGAAATGTAAGCCTTACGATTGTGGTATCAAGACTGAATCAGGGACATTTTTGTCTGTTTAAATTTAGCAAATTGCTATCCCAGTAATTTTATCCCCGTTAGTTAAAACTGAAAGCCTCGTAATCTAAAACTGTAAGGGCGGATATTCATATTAATGTTCAAATCATATCAAATCTCGTAGCACGTAGCTGTCTTGTTACCTTCTTGTATTACATTAAAAGTTATCCTCATAGAATTTGATTGAGAGACATTTCATATTAATATATTTAACTTTCGATAAAGTGTTTTTATTTAATAAAATTTAAGTTTGTTTTGTTTTTTATTGGAAAATAAAAATAAAAATAATAATAAGTACATCACTTTTATTAGGTAAACGATTTAATTCATATAACAGTTGTCTTAACGTTAAACAATTCATTTTGATTATTTTCTTTCATCCATTTTGAAGTATTTTTTTAACGCCTCTACTAGAACATTTACCTTGAACACAAAAAAAATCATACTTCGTTTTTATTTAAAATAGGAGTCAAATTGTAATCCTTTCTCTAGTACAATAATTATGTTAAGAGCAATATTTTGAGTTTGTCCAAATTTTTGTATCCCAGGACTAGCCCTCTCAACAGTCTCACCTGATTATCATAAATTTTACCCAGATGAGACCGGAAGGTGAGACCCCAGACACGCACTCCGTAAGATATAATGGATTCAATGAGCGAGGTATATATGTATCTTAACGTTTTGGAAGGTAGTACGCTTTTAATTTCATAAATAACCTTAAGCTAGTACCTTAATCTGTCGCAGATTCCATCAATATGAACACCCCAGCTAAATTTAGAATCAATAATTAATCCTAAATATTTATGATTATTTACAACATCTATAAAAGGACAATTACATTTATCTGATTCTATATTTAAATTTGAATGAAGGCAAAAATTTATATGAGCTTGTACTTCTATTTCAAATTCACATTTAGTAATATATGGTGAGGATACATGAACAATTTTAGTTTTTTTAGAATTTATTACTAAGCCATAGTCATGCGCCCATTTAATGAGATTTGAAAAATCTTCTTGAAGCATTTTTTGGGATGTTTTTATATTTGAATGGCTTATTACAAGGGCAGTATCGTCTGCGAATTGGAAGCAATTCAAAAATTTTACATGGTTTTTCATTGAATTACAATATATTAAGTTATGAATCGGTCCGAAGACTGATTCAAATATTTAAATATCTATGTTTCACCAATTCTTTCATATGTTGATGTTCTTGAAGTTAAAGAGCCGAAACCTTTATTTATGGAGGTAAGATTCATCTAATTAAATTATTTCACTTACATATTGGGCAACGTCCGAAAAATTTTATTTTTTTCATTTTCTATACTTCTTCATAGAGCAGGCGAATTTATCAACAATATTGTGAGTTTGTCCAAATTTTAAGTCATAAACCCTGTAGATGCCTAGACTTCTATATTACCTTCTATAAAATGTTCTACATCTCTGTAGTAATATGATTATGTTTAGGTCTGCTTTCATTTATTTTTTCCCTAAACACTGTTTTTTTAATAAATGATAATTTTGTACGCATTGTCGTGGTTTTCAAAAAGAATATTTGCGTTTTTTTTCGTATTTTTATTTAATAAGCATTAACTTTTATTTTATTTGTCTGTATCCATTTGTTTGGTAATATTTGTATAGTTGTAAATAATTTCCGTTTACTTGTCGTCTAATTAGTTATGCTCTATCTAAATTTCCATTTTAAAAAAATGGTTCAAGTGGCATCTTTGATCTAACCCTAGGTAATTTATCGGCGCCATGCTGTCTGGTACAGCTGCGCCTAGTAGCATACTTACTCCTACCAATGGTGCCTCTATGTCACTAACGGGACCATCAGGCGCTAGGGTCACTTGCAATTATAAGTCAGGAAATTGGTCAGTATAGGCGGTGATAAGTTGTATATTTATTTATTTTTTATCACATTTAATTTTTACATCTTTTATATTATTTATGAAATCTTAATTGGTCATTTAATGTTAGAAAATATTTGCTTTAAATACTTATCACTACTACTACCACCACTATCACGCCATTTCACCATAGGAGTAGGCAGAGACAAAGGACCGCCACACACGTCTATCCTGGCATATATTCGTAGCTACTTACACATTCATACATCCTTCGGTTCTGTCTACTTTTGACATGACCATACTTAAGATTTTGGTTTATCTGATTATGCCACGTCTTCCTTGGTCGTCCTCGTCTCACGTTACCGTTCATTTTTGCCAAATAAACTTGGTTTAACATTCTTTTGTCGTCCATTCGTTCTACATTACCAAACCATCTCAGAGACTCTTTATGCATCTAATCAATTTTACTCGACTCAAATTTACACTCTTGCCTGATTTCATCATTTGTAACCCTGTCATACATCGATTTTCCACACATTCGTCTAATATATTGCATTTCAACCACGTTCAATCGGCTTTTATCCTTCCTCTGCCAGTTCCACGTTTCACTTGCACACATAAGTGTTGAGACTGAAACTCCGTTCTGCACTTTTAAAAATACTTTTTCTATTCACAAATACTTATTATATATTATTAATTATTGTATCGGAATTCACTTCGTAACACTTATTAATTATTTTGAAAATAAAACGTTTTTATTAGAGCCACACAATTTGATACTGGATATCCCTCACTCCACTCGCCACCCCCGTAGACATCGACCCGCGTCTGTTAACATCTTCTTAGCCAAGTGGATGTCTTCCCACATACCAAATCTTAGGGTTAATTATTGTAACTTCCACTTATGGTATTTAAGTGGTGTTAAAACCAATCGAGAAGCTTCTTTCTGAAAAGCACACGAATGTTTGTGACTCGATGGATAATGTCCTTTTTTTGGTATATTCAAATTGTAGAACGAAAATTAAAAGTAATTTTATAGACTTGCCTTAAGTGCTTTTTATGTGTTTTTTTTTTTTAATTTCAACTGTAACTTGTTATTTATTTATTTATTTATTAACGGACATTGTCCATGTATACAATTTATAAGGTTTAAATATTACAATAAAAGAATAGTTAAAAACATTTAAAGAAAAAAGAAAGAAGCTTTGACAAACATAAGGGACATCGAGACAAGATCTGGACTATTTATTTAGTGCTCGTTTAAATCGTTGTAAACTTAAACCAAAAAAGTCCAGATCCTGTCTTGAGTTAACAATACGACAAAGGCGGGTCATTTGAGAATTTAGGCCATAGTTTGTTCTATGCTGATCGATGAACAGTACTTCGTTGTTTCTCAATCTACGAGTCGGAATATTGAATTTAACTTGTCCCAGTAATGATGGAACATCGATTATACCATTTAGTATGCCGAACATATATATGGAGTCAATATTAGTTCAACGTTTTTGTAGACTAGAAATATTTAACATTGACTCTATTTCAGCATAAGAATAATTATCTCTCTCTAGTCCGAGCATCCACGCTATTTTTCGAAGCGAGCGATGTTGGACTGATTCAATGTGATTAATGCGATTGACATAGAATAGAGACCAGACCACTGAGGCATATTCAAGAAGAGGGCGAACAGTTGAGCAATAAAGAGTTTTGATTGTACGGACATTAGTAAAATCAGAGGATATTCTGTTAATGAAGCCAAGTAATTTCAGTGATTTATTTACTGTATTATCTATATCATTTTCATCATTTATCATTTATTTATTTATTCATATATATGTACATTACAAAATAAAATATCTTAATTCATACATATATAAATAATTAGGTAAAATTAGGTATATGTAAAAAAAACACATTAGCATACATAATATCCAAAGAATAATATGTTAAAAAAGTAAGAGAATCTTGTAACGAAAAACTCCCTCAGAGACGTGAAAAATGTCAATGTCCAAAGTGATATTGTTCAACATAGAGATAGCCCTTCCAACAGGCATAACCATTGGCAGGTTGGTCCTGTATATTGGAATGTGAAACAGTCTATGTTGACGCTGTCTAAGGTAATTATCAGGAACATAAAAGCTAATGCTCCGCATAATTTCAGGGTTGTCAATAATACCGCGCAACAATCGAAAGAAGTGCGTTGTTAAATACACATTCCTTCTAGTCTTCAAACTGCTGTAACCAAGCATACCCTGGAGAAACTCAGTGGGATAAAGCCATGGATAATATCCGCACTCCCTCATGTAGAGAAACCGAAGAAATTTCTTCTGAACCCTCTCCACCATAAGAGAGTACTTCAACTCACACGGTCCCCAAATCATCGAGCCACTCTCGAGTCTACTTCGCACCAACGAGTTATAAAGAATTCTCAGTACTCGTGTACTACCAAAAACCCTAGCAGTACGCAAGACGAATCCTAACATCTTCAATGAACTACTACAAACTGTTTCGATCTGATCATGAAATGTCAGGGAACTCACAAAAGTGATGCCTAGATCTTTAACCTTCGCAATCCGCATAAGATTCTGGTCATTCATTCTATAGCGGAAGAATAGCGTTTTGTGGGCCCTGGTAAAAGACATAACTGAGCATTTTGAAATATTGAACCTTGTATGCTCGTTGTATGTCAGTTTATAGTCCAAAACAACTCCTAAATCTCTGATGGACTTGACTACATCAATTTTGGAGTTTTCTTATAGGTACTCGAAGGAAATTGGTTGTTTTGTTCTATGAAATGACATTATCTTGCATTTTTTAATATTTAGTTCTAATTTATTGACTTTACACCATCGGTTGTTATGTTTCGTTTACCACTGACAAACAACCGGATTTAAGATGACCCCTAATGTAGCAGTTTTATCTATTCTTGGAAAGTTTTTTTTTTTTTTGCAATCAAACATTTGTATTATGTGTGCAAAGGCAAATGGAAAAATTGTCTTTATAATTAAATTACTGACATCCGGCTTGAAGAACTAAAATGTAATGGTTCATTTTTAATTTTTAGTTAAGTACCGTAAATTGGAAAATGCGCTACTCCTTCGTTGAGATTATGTTTATTTAACAATATCAATGTTTATTATTCCATAATTATTACTAATTTATTTATTTGCTTAGTCTAAAGGATAGCGGAAGGTTTTCACGTACGTTTGTTACTATACACAAAACATGATCGATGAGTGGATCAAGCCAAATAGGTCAAATGTGTGTACTTTTTATGAAATTTGTTCTATTGGTCTATATAAATTGTTAATGTTTTTTTTTTTATGATTATTTTAGTTTTTGATTGTTTATTATGTTAATAATAAATTAGGTTGATTGGATTAATTGGTTTTTTTTATTATTATTATTATGTTAACTTTATTAAATAGCTAATCTTTAGCATGTTTCACATTTGTAAAATGTTTTCCTCGGCACGGGACAACCCACCCCAGCGAGGGAACATTATTCTATTTAAAAAAAGAATACAAACAATGTTAATAAAATGTATTTACATATATTTTACGTTTATATTCTTCTTTATCTATGTCCTGAATGATGAAGCAGTTATATATTTTAAAACAGAAACAGAATCCTGGACGAGTATTTCCGACTCGATGGCAACTCTCACATAAAAATCGCGAAAAGGGAAATCGAGTAAATGTTTTATAACCTCGTAGTTGAAGCATTCGCCTACCATTCTTGAGGTCTTGGAATTGATTCTCGGTGGGGTCAACGTGACACATTTCTTTTAAAAATTATTTAATACTTCAACAGTACCTGAAGCATAGACTGATAGCCTTATCTTCTAATAACGTATGATCAAGATACGCTGCATTTAATATTTCAATTATGTGACCGATACACTATCGGGTGTGGACAGATGTATAATTATGATTCTAAAGGCAATATGATCAATCTTTCTATGCTCTTGAATTGACATTTTATATAACAGAGCAAAATTACTATATCAGAACTTAAATTTGTATCAATTAATCTGCAAACTGTTTCTTATAGAGCAATTCGATTTAGATTTATGATTATTCATAAAATGAAATTTTATTCAAAAGTTTTATGTTTATTTTTTCTCATATATGTAATATGTCCATAACTGTCATAGTAAAATTTAACTACTTCATAAAAAGGACGGTTATCATTATCCTTCGTCAATCAAGCATGAAGGAAACTGCCTTCTTTTATACGTATTATTATTATGAGATAAATGTATTTACTTTTTACAGAAACAACAAAGATTTTAATGTACTTAAAATATTGTTGATTATAGCAACTGATCTAAAAGAAGACAACATGACAGTTTAAGAGTTTTTAGGCGTTACCTACTAGCTGAAATATTTCTTTATAAATATTTGATTGAAATACTATTTTGATAAAATTAACAGATAGAATTAAATTAAATTGATTTTTTAACGACAAAACGGTATGTCGAATGTTACACAGTATTTTAAATGGTCACTTAATTACGCAATGATAAGTCATAAGAAGTGTAAATTTCTGGAACTAATTCTCTTACTTTTTCTACATCAAAGAATAAATATGTATCTACTGTAGATATTTTTTAATAATACTGTCATTCTATTATTAATTGCCTAAGTAGGCATCTTCAGGACTGTAAAATCAAAACCTACAACTTACCCTCTGACCCCTTGGGAGTGACTAAACTGTATGAAAAAACACACCAGTTTGACATGAAATGCTAAGACTTCATGAAAATTGAGGGTTTAAAAATTATACACAAAATTGCATTGGGAAACATACAATACGATGACATAACATTAACCAAAAATGCTTACATACACAAATATAATACCAGACAATAAAAACACTACCACATTGAAAAAGCAAAGACAAATGCACGACAGTCAAAAAATACTTTACAGATGACTTAAACACTATAATGACTTACCTTACCACTTAAAAAAAAAACTGGATACAAATTCAAAATCAACCTGATTAATCACATGATGCCTACACTAACCAGACAAGACATATTTTTTAAATTTTTTTTTTCATTATTTATTTTAATTATTACCTTTTAATTACTTTTACTTAATTTTTTTTTCTTTTTTAATATTATTTCCATTTGTTAATACTTATTACGAACATTTAAACAATTTTTCTAGTTTGATTTCAATTCTAAACTACTTCCATTTATGTTTTTTTTCCTTCAATTTTCTGTACTAAAAAAAAAGTTAATTGATAACCTTAGATAAATTATATTATAATATTAAAACTTTACTGGTCCATGACAGTTAAGTCTAACTGTGTAAACTATAATAATATGTAATTGTATTGAATGTTTCCTGAACAAACGAAAAAAATAATAACCAGGCCTTATAATATTTCTTAGGCAGCCGTAAGAAGTTTTAAAAACAATAAATAAATAAAATGAACAAAAAATACTAACCTGGTATTCTTATCTCGTAAAAGCTTGTAAAATAATAATACACTTGAAGAAAACATTTGTCTATCGTTAACTGTAACATGCTAGAAAAGTATTATTATTTTTAAAAAAGGGGACACCTACGTGGGCAGATATATAGTAAAAAGAATGGACACATATCGCAATAAAATTTTAACGATTTTCTAACTTTTCGACTTGTTGTTTTGCATTACCATCTCTTAGCTTAACGGCTACAAAATACAAAGAAAGCATTTCATCCCGAGTCAACAGATGAATGCTAACACTGGAAAATACTCGAAGAATTCATAGAAAAAAATGCCTTTTGCATTTTTATTTGTGTAAAGTAACAACACCAAATGGGCCTTTGATTTAGAGGAATAATTATATTATATATATAATAAATAAAACGCTTTTTTCTTGCACCGCTTGAGTTAATTTTAAAGTGCTACTAATTTCGAATAGCACAAATCTTTCCATCTACAGGTGTAAATATAAACTTAACACTCTACTACTTCGGAATTACAATGGCTACGTATTCCACAGAGGGGTGAATACAAACTCTCTTGGCTTATGTATAAATCACTGTACAACTTTGCTTCGGAATATCTAAGGGAACTTTGCATTCCAGATGAACTAGCTGACAGGCGTCTCACGCTTAGATCAGCTACGTCTTCGACGAGAGAAAAAGTTATTTTACCTTTACACAAACAGCGCACTAAATTCAGAGAACGCGCATTTGCGGTCGAAGGCCCTATGGCATGGAATGATCTCCCAGCAGAGGTACGAGGCTGTGAGAGTGAAGTGCTGTTTTGGAAAAAGATTAAAACCCAGTTGTTCTTTAAATCATTTGAATAAATCCGTAACATGTGCTAACATTATAAATTGTTTTAACTTAATTACAAATTTAAAAGCATCTATTAAATTTATTTATCTATAGAATCACTATGTAAAGCGCCCTCAAGGTATTTAATTACGAAAAAGGCGCTATTTAAGTTATCCATAATAATCCATAATAATATTAAACATAACACGAAAATGATAAATCTAAGCACTGACAGCGGTGGAAGAAGCTATTAAAAGAGCTTTATCTTTAAATATATAATTTCTCTATGCGTGTAATGTCACTAAACTCCTTCTAAAGGGCTTAACCGATTTACGTGCGGTTTTCAGAGAAATATAGATCTTTGCGCTGTGCGTGTTCATAGATATTAAAATCTTCAATCTTATGCGTAAAAAAGAATTAAGGAGCATAAATTCTTTATTCGTCGATCTACAAGGGTTGCATTCGAGGAGAATGCATCGACAAAAAATTGAAATATATTTTTTTTTGTGGATAAAAAAAAAATTGTTTTCGAATGTTTTTAAACAGCATTTCTTTTTCGTGGATCTCAATCAGATTCTTTCCTTAAATTCCTTATAATTTCTTTCCATTTATTTCTTTTTACTGGACTTTTGCTAATACTAAAATAATATTAAATTCAATCAATTTTTGAAAATCGTATTCCCATCACATCACACCTCTGTTGATGAAAAGACCGGAGTTTGACATTTGGTAAAAGAATGCTATATTTGAAATAATATTTATTATATGCTTTGGAATTCAACCATAAACAAGTACCTACTGAAATTTTATATTTGGATACTAACAATTTTTAGTTACTTATCGATAAAGAGTATTTTTCCAAGGCAAGCCAATGTTCTGACAGGACAACGTCTGTCGGGTCCAGGTAGTTAATTTTATATTTAATCACGTTATTCCACAAGGTCACCGCCGATTCAATCAATATAATATTTATATTATTGATAAATTAAACATGCTGAAAAAGTTTTATTCGTCCTGAAGATTGAAAGCGTAAGCGCTCGTCGCCGTCGGTCAAATAAAACAAAATAAAAAAAATAAATCTTGTGCTTGAAGCACTAATGGTATGGTTATTCATTGGAACAAAAATGCATAGGAAGATAAATCCTTCGCCAAGATATGACGTGCATTGTTTTTGCTTGTTCTGTATGGTCGCGACCGAAGAAAATCCATAGCGTGAACGAAAAACACGTAGACTTGATAATTTCTTCTTGAAGACTTCTTTTTGAAGGTTGTAAATCGCGCATTGTGTTCATCAAAATCCGTACAATCACCACATTGAAGAGTTCAACAAATTACGGGCCGAAATGGATGCCATTAGATATTCAAAGGCATAGAATTAAGAATAGTCCAGAAACCGCATACGCTCATCAAACAGAAGGTGACTAAACTACTCATAAATGAGTAGGTTTACGTTTTGACTCATTAGTTTCTTTGTAGACGTCGCTCAGTACGTAACTCCTGATTTGAATTCAACTATGCGGTGTTGTGTCATTTCAAAGTGTAGTAATACTGCTAGGATCTTAAAGAAACAGGATGCAACCACATTTTATTTGTAATTAGCAAATGAATGTGTATGTAGCAAATGCATTACTTAAAAATTGAATTATTTTTCCATCTGTCAGATTGTCGAAGAAATAAAATGAACATTTCGTTAGTGTTGCCAGGGAAGTAAATTTGTTTACCCTAATTTGCTCATCTAATGAAAGAAATGATGAAAATTGGATCTCTTATTTAACAACTCTATCGTGGACATTTGACCGACATTATCTTTAAAACATCAAATATTATTTAACATGATATAAAAATATCCGTTTTATGTAAAATAAAATTTGTTTTATATTTTAAGTTCAAAGTTCATTAATTCAATTACTATTATTAAATGACCCATTACTTATCAACTCTGTTGTGTCAATCAATAATTCCGCGTGCACAATTAAATTTTAGAGGAATTAACAGATTGCTTTTTTGTACCTTACATTTGTGTTATTATATTTTTTCCCACCGTGCAACATTACGCGGCGACATCACAAATGCGCGCGGCAAAAGTGCGGCATAATGGGGGAATTATTGGACACAGTCCGATGTATTCAAATATGATTCTACGCTCTTTCTGGACTATTCTTAATTCTATGTTCAAAGGTCAGTTTTCTTTAACCTTTTTTTGACGGGTGATGATTTGTCGTGTTGAACTGCTGGCAATGGCAAAAATGTGTATATAAAATCAAAGTACTATTTATACGTGCCAAAATTTATTTTACAGGCAGCGTCCTTAATTTTAAAAAACAGCTGTTAGCTAAACGAGTAATCAAGAACCATTTTATCGTAGATAATCATTAATTCATATTAAGCCATTAAATATAATTACTGCTATCATACGTTACCCAATTAGCTTAATTTAATTTATAATTGTCATCTAAATCAATTAGAATCGTGTAAAATCGATAAGGCTAGTCCCTCTAGTAATATGACCGTTGTATGTAGTCAATATTCCCACTTGGACCATTGTTCTTTGTACTAATTAGTTTACGAGGTATTGAATATTAATGATACTTATTTTTTTATTATTTTTTTTATTTTTATTTTATTAGGGAAATCAACAGTTCTACATACATATTTTTTTAGTAAACAAACAGATATAGTGTATAAACTCAGAACTAATAACAGATTTCCACATAGTTTACAAAGTTAGTAAAGAAAATATATGTTACATATCAAATAAATACATACAATTTATACATATAAAAATGTTATTTTCATGTACTCAATAATCAAAGATTTTTAAAATATTAATTTTAAGAACATTAAGTTACTGTAAATTGGGCGGGATAAGGACAAAAATGCTTGAAGAGAGGATAAGGAGGGGAGGGGAGATGTACATATTTATTATTATAATGTCTACTAAGTTACATAATGCATTTTTAGTGTAAATTTAAATCTGACAGAGTGATGTTTGTATAATCTATATTTTTAAATTTTGTATTGTACATTGAAAAAGTCCTACGAAAAAAAGCATTTTTAACATACGATGTTTTACTTATTGGTACATGAAACAGGTGGTACCGTCTACAAATCCTGGCTAGCACATGTATTGTTATTAAACCAAGCAGCTCTGTACAGTCAACCATTCCTGTCATAATTTTGTAAAGCAGTAGTTGGTCCGCACACACTCTGCGGTATTGTAGAGAAATGATTCCATGGAAGGTGGAGGCAGTGAGAGTAGATACATAATATGATGTCATTTCAGTGTTGATATTCTAAACTGATTGTATAAGTGTTGAATAGATAATGAAACAAACCGAACAAGTTTTATTTTATTTATATTTGCACTAATTTTGTTCAACTAAAACCTTTCTGTTTGTCAGATAGTTTTTCAGTACATTAATCAGGTTACCACCTATATCAAGGCTTTTTAATATGTTAATCAGTATTTTACGGTTTATTGTATCAAAGACTATAGAATTATCGATAAATAGAATTATGACGTGATTTCTACTATGTTTTTCACCATCAACATAACTAAAAAACTGTAAATAACACGAAATATTTATTTAAAAGGGTGTTTTTACACTAGAATATTTCATACCCGGTACTGAGACCTGAAGCGTAGGACTGATCATCTTACCTTCATGTAACAAAAATGATCAAGATACGGTGCAATTGGTATACCAATGCGGTGCTCTATGCACTATTAGGTGCGGAAAGGGAATGATGATGATGATGATTTCATATAATGGGCAATTTCTGAAAACAAATTTCAAAATTTTAAACTTCTGCCTCCACTTCCATATTCCTTCTCTAAAATTAATGTTCTCCATCTCTGTTGTAATTTGTTTATATATAAAATACTTAATTCATTCATTAATTTTTAATATTTAAAACACTTAATTCATTCATTTAAAGACAGTCGACTTAATTAATTCTGTCAGTATAGAACTCGATATGTCATATTTAGTTTTTCCTATTTATTAAGATTTATTTGAAGATTGTGGTAATTTTGTTAATAGTTGCCAAGATATTGATGAATTAATTTCAATTTGCCACGCCGCGACGGATACATCATAGAAACGGGCAGGTTAAACCAGCTTATGACAGGTTATAAGCCCTGTCAATGCCTAGACTTCCATACACCCATCTCTAAAATATTCCCCGTCTCTGTTGAAAAAGTGAATTATTTTTTAAACTATTCATATTTTCTAACACTAACATTACAACAACAGAATCAATATGTTTACATCACTTCTCTCTCCGTCAATCCTCCGTAACATTTTCAATTTCGTGTACGAGCAGCAATCAATTTGTGCCAGAACGTCAAATAAGACAGCAAATAAAGCAAACAAACATAGTCTGTACTGCCGAGAAATGTGCACACACAACTGGTTCATAAATAGCTATGCTTCTGTAAGGTATGTAAGAAAGATTAGTGCCTAAATCCCGTCTCGGTAGCTAAGGATCATTATTCCTTGATGCAATGCAGGGGTCCGTAAACTTTTTTTTCACAGAGGGCCAGATCATAAAAAAGTTGATTTAACGTTACAAAGAAAACGTAATTACCAAGGATATTTCAATTGATTATAACAAAACTGGTTAAACATTTAAATTATCTAATACTTATATCAGACTAAAAATCGGAACTTAAAATTCAACATCGGTTTGTAAAGTAACCTAAATATTTTTAACCTTTAACATACTGTGAGAAAATCCTCCCTCGAGTAACTGTGTGGTAATTTAAGGTTAAAAAATGATCGCCTGATAATCGTTGTCTCTCGTCATCATTTAAAAATTATATTCTCGTATGTTTGTCTCAGTGTACTCGATATTTTGTCATTTTTAGATGCTGATATACAGAATATTTCATTTTAAATTATCTAATATACCTTAATATTTGATTTTTTTTTCTTTTTT
This sequence comes from Micrasema longulum, assembly GCF_059751315.1. Lineage (NCBI taxonomy): Eukaryota > Metazoa > Arthropoda > Insecta > Trichoptera > Brachycentridae > Micrasema > Micrasema longulum. Next base: position 79,923 of record NW_028278073.1, read on the forward strand.
GTATGGCTAACTTGAAGATTAGGATTTATATGAATATTCCAACATAACTATGGTAAATGTTGCACATTGTGTAATGTGGCTGCTTTGATCAACCAAATTACGGTTCATAAACCCTCTAAATATTTAGATTTCCTTATTATTTTCTCCATCAAATATTATCCATCTTTGTTGTTACGTGTTATTTTAATTAAAATGCCTTTTTTATGTTACCATTAAGAATTTATTATTTTTTATTATATTTCTTCGCTTATATTGTGCAGTTTGTGGAACCTCTTATTGTTTAAAATCTTTAACTGGAATAATGTAAATCTATTGGTTTTCCACGGGAAAAAATATATTCTACCTGTGTTTATATATCCAAATCTAAAAGACTTAACTTTTCCAAACCTAAATGCAAAAAAAGTCCGTGAGTTCCTGAGGGAGATATCAAAAGTATTCCAGCTTAAATGCTATTAATACGACTTTAAAAAAAAGTCATTATGATTATCATGGTAGTGTTTATACAACTGTTTCGTGTTATTTCTCGTTTTCGGCGAAATTCATATATTTTAATATAAAGTACTGATGCGAGAGGATACTATACGCCATCGCGCCGCCCTCTCTGCAACACGTTAAACATCACTCATCTAAAATCTTAAAGCGTGTTAGCGTGGCGGAACAGTGGTACGTTGGAAGCAGGAATGCAAGTAAAGTGTAAAGCACAGAATCCCGGTTTTTGTGGTTATGGGTGGAAATTTGCACCCAAATAAAAAAAAAAACACGTAGTAACCGATCAATACATTATAAATTATTTAATTGTAAAGCGAAGAATTATTATGATTACCTTTTAACAAAAAAGTTACAAAAAAATATGCTCCCTTGAGAATCTTAGATATTTACCCTAGGCCAGAAGGATTAAGCTTTCATTGGTGTGGGAAATATTCTAATTGTTTTTCCTTCATAGAATATTATACAATCACTTTTATAACTGGATATTTTCTTGTTATATTCTAATAATTTTAGAACTTGTATTTAAATTTCCTATATATGTTGCAAAAATAAGCTAATTATCAGTTGCATTAAAATCCATACGTAAAACGTCTTAACGGAACCCGCATACTAAATTTAGTGAGGTATATACGCGGTTGTAAGTCCCATGGCATTAAAAGCTCTCCCGTCACAAGCGCGAAACTATAATTATTGACAATTATTATTAAATTTTAGTTCGAGGAAGTTTATCACGATACCTAAGAAATTTTAAAAATAAAAAATACAGTAACAGAAACAATGTTGTTAATTTGTTAAAATGTTTGTAAACAAGGCTCTATTTTACTTCCTTATCAGTTGTCAAGATTAAAATTGTTTGCAACACATAAAAAGTAGATTTTTGAGAAGGGAAAATGGAAGTTAAGACATTTGCGGGGCTTATGACCTGTCGTCGGTTGATTTGAGTAGTCACTTTACAAAAGTTGTAATATTCATCATTCTGCCTTTGTTTGAAATCCATATTTTCTAAGCACTACCAGCTGACTTTTATGTAATAAAAGAGCTGAAACCTTTAGAAACCTTTATTGATGTGGGTGAGATTCAAGTCTGAACTTTTTAAACTAATAAGTAACAGTAGAGGATTAAAGCAAAAAAGGATGCTTAAACATAGGCAAAATAGTAAATGTTACACTGTTTGTAAAATGTCAAGTAACCAGCCAGCGATAGGTTGTCCAGAACCCTGTAAATGTCTCAACTTCTGTAAATATTTCTGTTTTCAATGAATTTAAATAAAAAAATGTCGGACGAGAGTTGGCCCGCGGACCGTAGTTTACACATCCCTGATGTTTAGCACGAACACGAGGAAGCTAGCGGAATAGACTGGATTGTTAGTCGATGATTCGACACCTATAAATAATCCGAATTGAATTAACCACAACAGATGTTGCAGTTTTTTTGTTCTGAAACCACAAAAACATTGATTTAATTTAGCGGAGTTCGCATTTTTTCACACTTAGTAAGTAATTATTTTAAATACGAGTATGTTTTATTTAAAAAAAAAAGAACGAATAACATGTGAAAGTAAATTACATGCCTTGGGAATAAGAGATCCATTACTATCATTTATTAAATCGTATCTAACTAGTAGGACACAAAATGTTCGGATAAATAACTATGTATCAACCAGTATTGATGTTACATCGGGTGTACCTCAGGGTGCTCATTTGGCACCCCTGCTTTTCAATTAGTTTATTAATGATGTTGCTAAATCATTCTCTTACTCTCGTTTTTGGCTCTTCGCGGACGACAACAAAATTCTCAAAATAATTCAAACTTTACAAGACTGCTTTCTTCTTCAATCAGACATTAACTCTTTTAACCGATGGTGTAAAGTCAATAAATTAGAACTAAATATTAAAAAATGCAAAATAATGTCATTTCATAGAACAAAACAACCAATTTCCTTCGAGTACCTATTAGAAAACTCCAAAATTGATGTAGTCAAGTCCATCAGAGATTTAGGAGTTGTTTTAGACTATAAACTGACATACAACGAGCATATAGATAATACAGTAAATAAATCACTGAAATTACTTGGCTTCATTAACAGAATATCCTCTGATTTTACTAATGTCCGTACAATCAAAACTTTTTATTGCTCAACTGTTCGCCCTCTTCTTGAATATGCCTCAGTGGTCTGGTCTCCATTCTATGTCAATCGCATAAATCACACTGAATCAGTCCAACATCGCTTGCTTCGAAAAATAGCGTGGATGCTTGGACTAGAGAAAGATAATATAATTATTCTTATGCTGAAATAGAGTCAATGTTAAATATTTCTAGTCTATAAAAACGTAGAACTAATATTGACTCCATATATATGTTCGGCATACTACATTGTATAATCGATGTTCCATCATTACTGGGACAAGTAAAATTCAATATTCCGACTCGTAGATTGAGAAACAATGAAGTACTGTTCATCGATCAGCATAGAACAAACTATGACCTAAATTCTCCAATGACCCGCCTTTGTCGTATTGTTAACTCAAGACAGGATCTGGACTTTTTTGGTTTAAGTTTACAACGATTTAAACGAGCACTAAATAAATAGTCCAGATCTTGTCTCGATGTCCCTTATGTTTGTCAATGCTTCTTTATTTTTTCTTTAAATGTTTTAAACTATTCTTTTATTGTAATATTTAAACCTTATAAATTGTATACATGGACAATGTCCGTTAATAAATAAATAAATAAATAAATAAGTACTTCCTTTACATACCCAAACAGTTTATAAGACCGTAGGTCTTCCTATCGGTTCCCAAAGTCAATGTTCTCTTTTTCCTTTTATGGGAATGACTGACACAAAATGCACGATTGGCTGAGGGTGAGACTACACTTACGGAGAAATGAAGTCAAAGCTTAAAATCTCAAGTCTACGAAAACGTAAAAATAACATTGACTCCATGTTTACTGAATGACTAAATTGATGTACCTTCGTTACTGGAACAAGTGGCATTCAATGTTCCGATCCGCCGGTTGCGAAATAATAATGTGCTGTTCCTTGATCAACACAGCACAAACTATGGCTTGCATGCACCAATTCCGATTGCGTCACATTGTAAACTTGAGACAAAATTTGAAAATTTTTGCTGTAAGTCTTTAGAGCTTTATAAAATCATTAAGATAGACCAGATCTTATGTTGAGGTAGTAATTTTTTTTTTGTACTAGCTTTAATTTTATTTAGTTTTATTTCATTTCATTTATACCTGTATTTATTACTAGAAAAAGTGTTTATCATTGTTGAAATGGACAGTATAAGTCCGTCAATAAATAAATAAAATATTGGTTCAGTTCATAATCAGAGACGTTGGGCTCCATTGACGATATTATATGAAATAATATGTGCAATAATTTTGAAGGTGATTTGAGAAAATAAGTGGGTTTTTTTTTTCATGTTTTGTCTGTTAAATTAAACAGTCAGTTAAAAAAATTAAATATTTTTTTGTATCGTTTTATCGTCGATTTGATTTTTAAAGGCTTTTTAATTTGAAAAGTTTTCACCGATACTTTCTGGTTACATTGCCACCAGTTCAAGTCAGTGAGTTTTTTTGACATTTAATAGTAGAACCCCGTACAATTGTAAAAACTAATTATTTGTTCCCGCCAAAAACCAAAACTCGCTAAACGTGAAAAAACACGGCAAACCCGGAAACCAGGAATCTATCAAACCACGCTTTCCTTGATTGGTTATTGTAAACTCGTAATCGCGTGAATCTGTGACATTTTCGAAAAACTTTGCTAAACTATTAAATGCGCTAATTTTTTGTAGTACTGAACTTCCTCACTGTAAATACGTTTTCTTACAATGCTATAGAATAGAGTTAGTTCATTATATTTAGTCACGTGTTTATAATTTCTAATTGAACTCGGTGGAATGGGAAAGATTATGGACCATTTTAGATGAAATGGGAGCACCTAATCATCTTGTTTACCTATTAAGAAGTCTTTATGATAGTAACTCTACTACGGTGAGACTGGATAGCGCCAACTCAGATGTATTTGAAACTCGTTTGGGAGTTCATCAGGGATGTATCCTGTCACGCTTATTATTTCATATTTATACAGAATATATAATTATATTAGTACTGAAGACTGGAACAAGGGCATCTCTTTTGATGGACGACTAATATTGAATTTAAAAAACGCCAATGACACTACTTTCCTTGACTAGATAACATATCTTTGTCTCAAATGAATGTTTTTTTTATTTGTCTCAGATTACCTATTTTTTTCTCATATTATCAATATTTAAAACACAGTTGATAGTTAAGATAAACGTGTTATTAACATAGAGATGGATAACACTTTAGAAAATAAAATATGGAAGTTTAGTCATTTAAAGGTCCCACGACCTATCAATTCAAAACTGCTTAAAAGGGGATTCCGTTGTACAATATATATTTTTCTCTGACTTTAGCAGTCGGACCCCATACTACGAGGCATTTAACCCGAAAGAAACCCATAAAATTGTAAAACATTCATCCAGGGTTATACGGATCTCTATTTCACGCTCAGAACTGTATTTTTTATTCCACTTGGACTAAAAATCAGAAAAATGATGGCTAAGTATAACATGTTACTTTTTTAGACATATTGAGTTATTGAGTTATTGAGCTGAATTCATTTCGATGAAATCTACAATCTGGCAAAATATATTATGTTTTCGTTTCGATGAGATCTACAATCTGGCAAAATATGGTATGTCTTCATTTTGATGAGATCTACAATCTGGCAAAATATGAAATGTCTTCGTTTCGATGAAATCTACAATCTGGCAAAATATGGTATGTTGTCGTTTCGAGGAGATCTACAATCTGGCAAAATATGATATGCTTTCGTTTCGATGAGATCTACAATCTGGCAAAATATGATATGTCTTTGTTTCGATGAGATCTACAATCTGGCAAAATATGATATGTCTTCGTTTTGATGAAATCTACAATCTGGCAAAATATAGTATGTCTTCGTTTCGATGAGATCTACAATCTGGCAAAATATGGTATGTCTTCGTTTAGTAGGGTTAGAAAATATAACCCAAATCACTTTTTTAAATGGCTATTTTTCTTACAATATTTTGAGTTTGTCAAAATGTCTGTAGACAAAAGACTGGATTACACCCCCCAGAGAGTCAATTAGGTTAGCAAATTTCCTTCTCTGAAATGATCTCCATCCCTGTTGTAATCTGTAAGTCTATTTTTATATTTCCAAAGAAGACAAATTGAGGTTTGTCACTTTACAACAAACACGATTAACTTTATTACAAACGTGACATACTATCTTTAGAAACGGTGCAATAGTTGACAATTTATAATAAAATATCTTGTTTTGCCGTCTTTGAATTAAATGGCATAATATAATATGTTCGAGTTGACATTCCTTAGCCAACAAATTAACTAATCATAGAAGTATTTTTAATGCAAAAATAATTATTCATTTTTAGAAGTTCTTTAATATTTAGATAAAGCAATTATTGAAGTAAAAAAAAAACATTTTTTCTTATTAATTTTTTTATCTGTTTTTTATGTGTATTATTATTATCTTATAGGTTTATCATTATTTACTATCCCATTATTTAATATAACATTATTTATTATCATACAAGTTATTTTTAAAAATATTTTAAATATGTTTACCATTTATATTATTACACTTACTGTAATTGAATTTTTATACCTTTTTTTACATAATTTTTTTTATTTAAAACTTGCTTTTTATTTCATAACACTGTTCTTATTCATGGCTGCAGTTTTTGAAAATTTTTTAATGCATATTTTTATACCTAACAATCATTTAACGCTTCAATATATCCATATTTTTCTATTTTTTATAACGCTAAGAATAACATTTGATATTGAATTTGCTTTATTGGTTACTACATATCTTTTTTTTTAAATTGTTTTTTTTTATATACCTTTCTTTTATTGTCACTTGGCTTGAGCTGTATTATTTTGATAAATGCCTCTTTGGGGGTATAATTAAAGGAATAAAATAACAAAACAAAAAAACTTGGTTTTTCGACAATTATTCTATTTCTGAAGATGGTATGTCACGTCTGTCAAAAGATGGCTAAACAAGGTATGTCAAACATATCTCGTTTTGCTGGCTAAAATAAATTTGCTGCTGCTTTGTTTTAGATGGCTAAAAATGATATGTCAAACATAATTTATCCTAGCGTTTGTTTTGGATGGCAAAATATGATATATTAGGGAAATCAGGAAAGAAATCGAAAATTTCAACATTTCTTTTAAACACGCTATAGTGAAAACAAAACCTGGGGTAACAAATGTTCAATGCATCTTTTGGCACTAGAATCAGGCTAGTAAGCTAAAATTGAGATTTCTCACACCTCATCCAACTTTAAAATTGCTGTCCTTCAACATTTAAAAGAAGTGACATATTATACTTAGTCATGTTTACACTGAAATAATAAATGAAAAAATGGATATCTTTATGAACTGTTAAACAAAAGGTAGGTTACGCCATTTTAATCACTAATAATTTCTAGCTTAATATTAATACTCAACTTGGCAGTTGAGTTTAGAAGCAATATCTATTATCTGTGCCCTACGTTTCGTAACCGCAGATAGTTAATAATTCGAACATTATTGGATGGTAGTGTTTGAATTTCCCGCCATAACGGAGTACTTCTCCCAACCACCGCTAGAGCGCAGCGCCACTTCTGACAGTCAGTAATATCGATAGCGGTCTTCGTTATTATTAACGAAGCTTTGTACACGATAAGATGACAAATTTCACCAGGATTAAATTGAAATCTCGTGACATATTTGAACAGAGATAAAGAACCTTCGCACCATAGAATGGAAATAGTCCAGAAACCGCATAAGCGCATCAAACTGAATCTGACTAAACTACTCACAAACTAGTAGTTTTACGTTTTGGCCATAAGGTACTCTGTAGACGTCGCTTAGCACGCAACTTCCGATTAAAATTCTACTTTGCCGTGTTGCGTCGTTTGCAAGTGTCAAAATCACTGCTAGAATTAAAAGGTATTTCGGTAGTATCATATTTCATGTGTAAAAAGCGAATTCACAATAAATATTATTTAAGAATTCAATTATTTTCCATCTGTCAGATTGTCAAATAAAATAACGTGGAAATTTGGTAAATATCGCCAGGGTAGTCGAATTTATAAGCTTTGATGTAATATAATATTAAACTGCATTGATTTACTAAATTACTAAATAATTATTTAAAAAATTTTCTTACGTTTGCCTAATAAAAATACCTTTTTTTTCATAGTTCAGTCATTGAAATATTTTTTGATGTAAAATATAACATGGCATAACACAAAATTATCTTATATTTGTGTATATTGTTCACGGTCTGGCAAAATTACGGGGCCAATTCACGCGGTTGATATGAAATGTTATATTGATGTATTACATAGTCTCTGTACTGGCAAATTAAGCGTAGGACTGATAACTATATCTTTCTGTATTAGCCTATTTACTTTTTTATATTTATTTCACTTCTTCTTCTTCTTTTGCACATCCGCTCCTAAGTGGAGCATGTGGACATCACCAGTTGCCTCCAGGAGACCCTATTGCCAGCCAGAATTTTCGCCTCTTCCCACGTCAATCCAGCGCTCCTTAGTTACGCCGAATAAAGTCGAAAGATCGCCATCGACAGCCTTCTAGGACGGCGCGAGCCCGCAGGTTTAAAGAAGAGGCAACTTGGGTATTTATTTCACAGTTTTAGTATATTCAGAAAGTCGCGGTCAGAAATTTTGAAACAACGATAAATTTAATCTAATCTGACTTTTAAAAAAAAAATTATATCACAACAATGGACATAGGTCATTGTGATACAAGAAAAACAGTTTTCTGCTACCATTTGTATTTGCCATATGGTCATAAGAATTAATTACAATATCCGACAAAGCCCCTTCCATATAATTTGCCAAATTCACTGTGAAAGGGACGGTGAAAGTTAAATCCAACAAAAATCGCGTAATATGAAATTGGAAAATTTTTAAAAGATATTCATTTATTGCCAAAAAACACTTTTTTTTCAATGTGTTAAACCGATAGGAAGACCTTCAGTCTTAAAAACGAGTTCGGGTCTGTGGGGAAATGTACTTTCACTCTTGATTTTGGTGGAGTTAAAGATATTAAACTTTTATTGATAATTTTTTGGTGATAAGTCTTTCTACTAGATTTAAACAATTACTAAAATAAACCAGATCGTGTCTTGAGGTACTAATTATTAATATTTATTTTTTGGCCGTAGATTTAATTTTCATTTTTAAATTTGTTGCAACACAAAAAATAACACTTTTGAGAAGGGAATATGGAAGTCTGGGCATTTACAGGGCTTATTACCTGTCGTTGCCTGGTTTAAGTGGCCACATAACACACTGTGTAACATTCACCATTGTCATACTCTTTTTTAATATTAAATCTTACCTTGCGGCTAATAGTCTCAGGTAGAACTTGTTCTTTTTGATCTCAAGGTTCCTTGAAGGATAACATGGGTCCTTAGTTACTTTCCATTAGGTATTATTGCAAAATTCTAATAAAATACTGAATTTCTTGCTTGGTTGTGAACAACGGTGGGAAAAGACAGAATAAAGTGGTTCATTTCAAGTTTATTTATTACAAATCAGTAAAATATAGTTTTACAAACAACGGACATATATGTTTCTCAAAATGTTCAACAATTATTTATGAGGAACTTAATTATAGTAAACAGGATTAATAATAATTGGAGCAGAGATCTCTCCTAGTAAGAATTAAAATTGAAAATAGCCCATTATTAAAAGGATTCGAAATTAACCTACAATGTGATTACTTCTAAGTGTCCTAGAACCGAAAATAATTTGGGCAGCGGTTCCCCGTAATGAGGATAAAGATTTGAATAATCCTGCGTATCCATTAGTTCACTGTAGTATTACATTAGGAGTCACTAATTTTCGAAGTATATTTCCACCAACCTTTATGAAGAGATGCACGCGAGGTACTCACATAATCCTCTGAGAGATTCGAACCATTCTATATTATTTTACTTGAGAAGGAAGTACTAGGAACACCAGCGATTACGAAGGATCCTAGAAATGGCGTCCTGTGTCGATTTGCCATTGAGGAGAAAAACTGCTGAGTCACGCCTCTGCAGGATGAATCAAAGAAAGTGTCGACAACTCAGGTTCAAGGGCGAGATTCCGGGGTAACCTGACTCTCCATACTACAAAAAAAATGTATTTCTTTACAAACGGCTCGAGAAAGTAAGTTAAAAAAAAAACAACAGTTCCGTGCTGTATACTGTACTTACTAAATGGAGATTTGTTAGTTGTTACGTGGTGTATAAGGCTAAACAGCCGTCATAATGGATTCTAGCTTAAAATGATCATACGTATCCGATCTGTGGACAATAATGAAAAATTACAAATTTGTATAAGCGAAACAAGTTGATTTATATATTCGAAAGTTGTTGAAGACTTACCGGAAGCTGGTTTAATTAGAATACAAGTTTTTTTTTTTTTTGGGGCACAGCTCAACATGGTGCATAGGGAATTATACCAAAACTCCCATAGTTATTTGCGAGGGAAAACTGGCCTAGCGCGGCGTGGGCACTGCTCGCGAACCAGATTGCAACTGGCTGGCTCGCCAGCGCGAGTGCTACGGCCCTGTATTCAAAAAAACTAGTGTGGTGGGAGGTATTACGTGACCGCCGCGGAATGGCGGTTGACCGCTGTCGGGTAAAGCGTTTATTTACGCGATTGATTTGTTTTCTATATTCAATTTTACTTTTAAACTATAACGGTTCTGATTATCTTATAGGTATAATTATTTTTGTCGCGGGACGCGACACCATTCTGCTTATGTAATTAACATCCACATTTTCTCAAATCTTCCATCTGTTGACTTTTGTGAAGTAAATAAGCTGAGACCTTTATCATGTGGGTGAGATTGATCCGGCTGAACCAATTCACCTACTAGACAACGCCTGAAAACCATTTTTTAATTTTTGTACTTTTTATTTTACTAGGTAGTTAATTCAACAATGTTTTGAGTATGTCCAAATGCTTGCAGACTGGCTGGATTTCCTTTCTAGGGAGTTATTTATATTTACAACGGATGGAAGAATTGAGGAAATGTGGATGTTTAAACATGGACAGATGGTGAATGTTACAAAGTGTATGAAGTGGCTACTTAAACAAGCCAATGACATGTCACAAGCCCTGTATATGTCTAGTCTTCTTAGAAAATCCAGCCAGTATGCAAGCATTTGGGCATACTCAAAACATTTTTTATTTTCGTTAGATTTATTTATTTCAATTGTACCCGTATGAATAAAGTAAATATGTTTGCCAAAGGTGAAATGACTGAATAAGTCCGTTAATAAAAATCAAAAAACCAAAAATGTCATTTGGCAATAACCAATATACAAATACGATTGTAATTAAAATTTAATAATTAAATAATTCATTTGTTTTGTGAAGGTAAGGTAGAGTGGTCAGTCTTACACTTTAGATGCTAGTTCAAATAAAAAAATCAAACGAAACTTTATATCGACCTGGCCAATGATGGAATCTAGGACCATCACCTATCTGTAAATGCCGATTAATCTGTAAATCCTGTAAACGCCTGGAATTTCATATTCCATTCTACAAATAATTCTCGAGATCTGTTGCAATATGTTAACATTCGATCCACTTACGTTTTTTTATCATGCCGGGTAGACTTTTGCGATCGTAATAAATGGGCCAAATTGTGTGAAATTGGATCAGAGGGAACGCGGATCGAATGAGTGGATAAATGGGGAAAACGAATGTTAAGGAAATGAGGAAATATAATAAATTCAAATGATAGAATTATAAAGGTACATAAGTACGCATGGAAATTCCAATGAATAATTTCATCAAATGCCGACTAAATGATAAATCGGATTTTGTAAATTTGACGGAGATTATAATAAGTCCGCCTCGTCAGCTCGTTTGCAAATCACGCGAAAGATATTGGGTTCGATTCCTGACATGGATGACATGAAATGTTTATTTGAAAATATGTTTTCACAAATAAATCGAATCTAAATATTTTGTCAAATTTCATAAAAAAAAAAAATCTTTAATTTTTGTACATAAATTCCATCGACCTCTTAATACACCCCGCCCTGAGCGCTCAAAAATGACGACACTTAACTGATGCCCAAACGCTCAATGGTGCCCAACGCGTATTTCGTCGTTCATCAACCATCAGCCGGGAATGACGTTGGCTTGTCGTTTAGAATTGAAATTAAAATGCCTGGCTGTGTCGTGAAAGCGTATAAAAAATTTAAGGATAAACATCAACTCCATCAAATACTTGATAATGGACATGTCGAGAGTAGGAATAATCGGCGTGCGTGCATGAGAATATGTATGAATGTAGAGGAAGCGAGGTTTGTATGTAAAGACAAAGTGATATGACGTTTTATCTTATCTGTGTGATCGTTTGTTGTTGTTGTAGGATAAACATTGTTAAAAAAATGTTTACTTTTTCATCGGGAACTATTTGTTTATTAGTTATTAACAAAGCATAAAATAATTCATTTTTAAATATAAGTGTTATTTATTTTAAACGTCAAATTACACCTAGTGATACAAAGGCGAATCTCTTTTTTCTAACAGGTGTGCACTGATAGTTAGAATTAGAGTTGATATTCTTTAAGCACTCTCCGACATCAAGTAAAATGAAAAAAATGGGTAGATATCACAGAAATTTTCGAAAATCATCTGATTGAGAACCACCAAAAACATATGTTGTTTTAAAACGTTTAAAAACAAACTTTTTATGTACCAAAAATGGGTATCCTCGTAGTGTTTGAAGTATATATAGCCGATTCAATTAAAAATATTATATTTATCTATTTGAATGCAGCCCTTGTCTAAAAAAACGAACTCGGTAACTATATATACGTTTACATGAAACTTAAAAAAAAACTCTCAAGGGCCCCGTCTATGCGTATTAATAGATCTATGATCTATGATGCACATAACATTTTTATATTTACCGTTTCTACTGGACTATTTCCTAGTCCTAAGACTGACACCTGGGCTGGTATTATGAACGCTCTCGCGGCCGTAGAAAATGCTTTTATAAAGCGTATTTCCATACTAAATACGCAGTGTAAAATTGTTTTCTACGGTCGCGAGAGCATTCGTAATAGCAGCGCTAAATCGTAATTGTCTAACCTTTATATACCTTACAAAATTTATCAAGATTTACAATGAGTACCCTATACATCATTAGATGCGGAAAGGGAATTATAAATAAATAAAATACAAAATTTTCCGAAAACCTAATGTGGTACTTTTAGAAATGAAGAGTGTTTATGTTAAAAATATATTAAACGCGCAAAGGGTCATCAACAAGTTTATATTTAGGTACATAAATATTAAACAAGACTGTTTTCTTGCTTACAAAACAAAGGCCTCGATTGTGATGCGAAGATAAAATTTATATTCAATTTTATCTACAAGTCAAATTAAGTTTTCTAAATGAAAAATGGAATATGTTAACAATTTTTATTTCTAAACATGCTCAATTACCGGTTACCGACGAAGATACTTTGAATTCTCATACAAATATACATATTTTCGTACATAAATATCAATATTAGTTTTTACCATCTCATAACGATGAAGATAGTCGTACATAATCGCGGCCCAGCATGCCTGGCAATGCTAGTAAGAAGGCCAGTAGGAACCTGTATCTCTTCGTATATCGACATATTCATACTACTGAATGAAAGTTTGCAGAGAATAGCTACCTTTTAATTTAATTACTCAGTATTTTTATTTTACCATGCATAATATTCTAATTATATCCTGAATTTTTTTTGTTTTATATGTGCTGTGGAATACATGTTTTCTAATATTGGTGTTGGTTCATAAACGAATAGAATAAAAAAATAAAAAAATAAATGTGCATTGGGTAAGTAACATTATATGTAGAGTGAGTGTTCCATCATTCAGCAATTCTATGAATATTTGGAGTTGACTACGAATACGAAGGGCTAGATGCTGCCATATTTATATGTAACAGTATTTAGCCGTAAAAAGAATTCCATCGTAAAAAAAATAAAAAATATTTTATTTCTCTTATTTTGCTGTCTTCCTAAGTGTACGTATCGAATACCTACGTAGATAAATACAGACGAAAGTTAAACACACCGTCTCGGTAATTGTCACTGTCGATCAAAACAATTAGTAACGAGAAAATGTTCAAAAAGGCTATAAAAAATGAATAGTGGAGCTGAGTAAAAGTAAAACGGATTTTCTCATTCGCTCAAACCAATATTGATTCAACTGCTCCACAAATGTAAAGTTTATGTTATGTATTGGTTATTTTATTGTGCGTTTTTTAATATGAATAATATAGGTAAAAATAAATTAAATATAAACATAAATACGTATTGTATAACACTGTCTGAACATTTTGCTAGTTATCTCTGTATATATTAAGTCTTCTTTGTTTAGTCTCACATGCTAAAATATTTTTTTAAAAAGTACATTGTTAAGTGTCCTCGGCACGGGTAGCCTCAGTGAGGTCACATTATTTTTATTATTACTATTTGTTCATAATGTGTAAAAAAAAAATACAAATGTCAAAAGCGAAATATGTTCAAACGAGCATTGTTTTCCTTTGATTGGATTCTTTTTGAGTTTATAATCGTGTAGAGGTATTATTATTATTCTCTACTTGATAGTAGCTATTTGTTAATTTATGCAAAACATATTGTGATTGAATGGATTTAATAAATTTAACGGATTTAACCTCAAGGAATAAATAAATAGAATAATTTAAGTTACTTATAATTCTTACAACACACAAAAAAGATTACACAAATAATATTTTAGAGTGAATTTGAATACTGGTGAAGACAGAAAAGGGCGAGTGATGTGTTACGCGCCCTTATTTATTTTATTTTATTTGGGAAATCAACAGTTCTACATTCATATGTTTAGTAAACAAACAGATATAGTGTATAAACTCAGAACTAATAACAGATTTCCACATAGTTTACAAAGTTAGTAAAGAAAATATATTACATATCAAATAAATACATACAATTTACACATATAAAAATGTTATATTCATGTACTCAATAATCAAAGATTTTTTAAATATGTATTTTAAGAACATTAAGTTACTGTAAATAGGGTGGGATAAGGACAAGAATGCTTTAAGAGAGGATAAGGAGGGGAGGGGAGATGTACATATTTATTATTATAATTTACATAATACATTTTTAGTGTAAATTTTAAATCTGACAGAGTTATGTTTGTGTAATCTATTATTTTAATTTTGTATTGTACATTGAAAAAGTCCTACGAAAAAAAGCATTTTTAACATACGATGTTTTACTTATTGGTACATGAAACAGGTGGTACCGTCTACAAATCCTGGCTGGCACATGTATTATTATTAAACCAAGCAGCTCTGTACAGTCAACCATTCCTGTCATAATTTTGTAAAGCAGTAGTTGGTCCGCACACACTCTGCGGTATTGTAGAGAAATGATTCCATGGGCACTGTGGCCATAGACAACAACACATCCTCGTCTCTCACTCTTTGGTCCCCACAATCGCTTTAAAGTGGCCACTAAAAATAATAAATACATAGTTTAAAACTAAGTGTTCTTTTACTTATTTTATCATAATGAATAACCGCAAAGAAAGTGCTTTAAATATTGATTTTATAAATGTTGTCGTTAAAAATTATCTGCTCATACTATTAACGATGTCCCAATTTAATGTAATATTTCACTCTTTTTTAAAGATTTTTTACTTCTCTTCATATTTTCCTGAACCGCGCATTGTCGCGCACGAGAGTAAATTTATTTCTGGAGACTGCCAGAACATCAACCACACTGCGACACACGTCACACCTAAACATAGAAAAAACGTTTTGGATTAGACCGAAAGGCAGGATGAGACCTACGTCGTAATTGCGTATTTCTGGCATATGTTTTGCTCCCGTAATATGTCCACGGTACAACTAGATTTAGTTTTAGCATTGGGGACAAACAATGGTTCTTAAAATATGGGGAGAAGAAAAGTAATCCCCCATTTTGTTGACGATTTTGATAAAATTAATTCCTTGATTACCGTATTTTTTGGAGAGTATAACGCACTTTTTAACACAGAAAACTCAATCAAAAACTGAGGTGCGTCTTTAAGTCTGATGCATCTTATTGTCTGCAAAATACGGTAAATTTTGACAAAATCACTAAAGGATTGATTTTTCTACTAACATTTCTTGACAAAATTGTTTTGTATTAGTCTGACGATGTCACTCACGCTGAAACCCGGCTCTTGATGAAAATTTTAAATTAACGCGGAACAAAATTCAACTTCAAACGACCTTTATTTTACCAAAATAACAAAAAAAAAATATTTTATTTAAATTATTTATTGACAATTCTTGATAAATTTCCATTGTAATGATGTAATAACTTATATTTACATATAGGTTATTTATTTAAAAATACTTGGTTAATTTCCACTTATTTTTTTGAATAATTAGCGCTTTCGTCCTGTAATGAACATCTTAAGACTGGTGAAAACTCACCCTTATTAGCCATTGTAATAAAACAATAAATGTTTTATATATAGGCGGCCTCCATGGTGTAGTGGTCAAGACGCTCGACTCACACACGAAAGGTTCCGGGTTCGATTCCCGGTGAGAACACAAAAATTAAAATGTGATTTTTCTCAAGCCTGGGTGTTCTGTGATGTAATTCACTACTGTAATTGGGCCTCCTGGCCTGTTGTGGTGCAAAAATAAATAAATAAATAAATTTGATAGAATCTTTTCTTAAAGTACACCGCCAACACATGTTTCAATAATTTGTCTCACTCTGTTCCATTGAAATATTGCGTATTGTATCTTTTACAACTAATTTTTAAATGTACCTACACTTAAGATAATATTTAGTTTTATATAAATTATCCTTACGCTGTATAATATTCACCAGTCTTAAGATGCCCATTAGAGTGAAAGCGCTAATTGGTCAAATAAATAAGTGGAAGTTTACCAGGTATTTTTTAATTAATAACTCATATGGAAATATAAGTTACTACATCATAAAATATATTAGCCGTTATATTGGGATGATATTTATGAGGAGGGTTAGTGCCGGTAACAGAGTTAATGGTGCCTTAAAGTCTGTCGTAGCAAATAAGTGTCTATCGCAAGAGGCTAAATTAGCAGTTCATAATGGAGTTCTGGTACCAACCCTAATGTATGGAAGCGAAGCATGGAGTTGGAAAAAAAGGGACGAAAGTAGACTGAATGCTGTTGAAATGCGATCTCTCAGGCGAATGTGCGGAAAAACAATGTATGATAGGTGCCCTAATGTCGAAATTAGAGCAGAACGCAAGGCTGAGTTAAGCATTATCGACAAAATTAAGAAAGGTCTTTTGAGATGGTTCGGTCATGTGGAGCGAATGAGTGATGAAAGAACGGCTAAAAAGATTTATGACGCGAATGTGTCTGGTTGTAGAAGTCGAGGAAGGCCGAGAAAGACATGGCATGATCAAGTACAACAAATTCTTGAAAGTGGTCATGTGAAAAGTCGGAATAATCGACGTGCGTGCATGAGAAGATGTATGAATGTGAAGGAAGCAAAGGAAGTGTGCCAGGACAGAGTGGTGTGGCGTTCTATCCTCTCTGCCTACTCCTCCGGGGAAATGGCGTGATGGTTAGTTAGTTAGTTAGTTAGTTACAAAAAACTTCAACACCAGTTTGTTGCCTTCCATGTCAAGAAGTTATGCGGGTGAAATAAAATCCTCGACTTTGATTTATGTTGTTTATAGTTTTAATTATTATGGTTTTTTATTTGAACAATTTGAAACATCTTGTTTTATGTAAAGCAATTGTGTATTTTTTTGGTTTTCTTTTCCCTTTATTGAATAATTTACACATTATTTGTATCCTGCGGCAAATATTGAGGACCATAGATCAGTGTCGAATATTCCTCCAAGTATGTTGTGTCGCGTTGGTTAGGTTTGTTTTGAAGTTTCAGTATAACGGGGCTTCTTAATTACACACAGCGTCGCGGCGCCCATCCACCACGATACGGGGCGTCAGCGTCGGGTCTTCCTGTCTTCTCGGACGCAGGAATTCCGGTGTTGTTCAACTCTGAACTCCCGGGAATTAGAAAAAACGCTTTTCCAAGTTTTCAGAAAAATCCATTCAGAACTTTGACGTGAACAATAAGACTTGTGCGTTCGCGATGTCTGTGGAAACCTTCTTGTGAAAGTTAAAACGTGCTGTGAAAAAGTGCCACGAAAAGTGTAAAAATCTAACTCAATTTGATATAAGGGATAATATTTTCTAAATTTGTTGCAACAGAGAGGAAAATCATTTTTGAAAAAAGGGAATATGAGAGTCTAGGCATTTACAGGGCTTATGACCTGTCATTGGCTGGTTTGGCTCTTCCAAAATAGTTTTCAGGCGTTGTCTTGGTTCAGCCGGATGAATCTCACCCACGTGATAAAGGTTTCAGCTCTTTTACTTCACAAAAGTCAACAGATGGAAGAGTAGAGGAAATGTGGATGTTGTAACATAGGCAGAATGGTGAATGTTACACAGTGTGAAAAGTGGCCACTCACTAGCCAATGACAGGTCATAAGCCCTGTAAATGCCTAGACTCTCATATTCCCTTTTTTCAAAAATGTTTTTCCTCTCTGTTGTAACTAATTTAGATTACTCCCTAGGGAGAAATTCCAGCCAGTCTGCAAACATTTAGACATACCCAAAATATTGTTGAATAATATTTTCATTTATTTTATCTGCTTGAATTGATTCTCATTCAGTTTGGTTTTAGTATCGATTCTTCTTTGTGTTGTTATTGACGCAATGTAGTTATTTGTACAAGCAGACTGCACTTCATGCAAAATAGCATAATTTTATTATTATTAATATGGATAACTTATACAGCGGCATTTTTGTAATATAACACCTCATTTTGCAAATAAGAATTAAATTTTGAATAAGATTTTATAATTTAAGTAAAACAATTTGTTTTGTCATCAATTACTACGGATTTTTGAAAATAATTAAGAAAACAGGTCGGCTTTAAGATTTTTTCTAAAACATCTCTCTTCTTCTTCTTCCCTGCGGGGAGAGCACTCCATGCCATAGAGCCTGCGACCGCAGCTGCGCGTTTACTGAATTTCGCGTGCTGGTGGCGTATATGTAAAATAACTTTTCCTATCGCCGTAGATGTAGCTGATCGCAGCATAAGACATCTGTCAAGTAATTTATCTGTAATGCACAGTTCTTTTAGATATTTCGGAGCAGAGTTGACTCAATCAAACAGAGAGACTTAAAACCATCCTACACCAACAGAAAAAAAACATTTGGTTTGCAGAGCCTGACTTTGTCAGGAAATATTTGTAGAACTACGGGACGATGGTCAACATTACATTTAGTTACAGTATGATAACCCGTAAATAGTTCCATCTAAAAATGTTCAAAAAATGCTTGGCTGCTTTGGTTTTTTGCAATTCAAGAGAAAGCGGTATATCGCCCTTGATTTTTCCAGATATTTTCGTGACTTTTTGAATAATCATCTAGCTTACATTTGTCTGTACGTGGATGATCAGTATCTCAGACAGCGCCAGCGTCAGCATTGACTGTTCTTTCTTTGACGAAGGTGACGAGGCCGATGTGGAATCCAACTTTATTGGCTAATCCAACTAATGTTAAAGCGTTTTTCCATTTTGTCATCAAATGGGTGGAAAAGTGGGAGAAACTAGGTAAAGGCCTACAATGAGTACTAAATAAGTAATTACAAACTTAGGTACTAGCGTCCGCTGTCTGAACTGAACTCTTGTCCGTCTGTGTTGTTCTTGTCCCATTGAAGGGAAGTGGAAAATTATAAATCTAAATAGTGGACTAACTCAAAAGAACCGCGCGCTGACCATGCTTTAGGACTCGTTTCGTCTGCTCTGGGGTCTGAGAGGTGGTTAGAAGGATTAAGGTCTTAACACGGGATTGTTTCTGCTGTTAGTATTAGGGCAATTAGGGTTCTTGCGAGGGATCAGTGTCCTGACGAGAGGTAATTTTGCCTGAGTTCGATAGGGATCATGTTAGGATCTGGGATAGAACTTTACCAGTAGTCTTCATAATTTGATTTACTTATGTTCTTTGGTAAACAATTTGTTTTTCTTCTTCTGAAATCGCATTTCAACCGCGTTCACTCGGCAAAAACCTGGTACTTAGTAAAAAAGGCGAGCGTGGTTAAGAGGAATTGGGGGCTCAATTTTCTTCATACTAACGTATTTCCGTATTTATTTATTATTTTATTATTCCCTTTCCGCACCAAATGGTGCATAGGACACTGCATTGGTACACTAATTTTTGTTACATAAAGTTAAGATGATCAGTCTTACGCTCCAGGTGCCAGTCCAGGAACTGTGAAATATTCAAGTGTGGAAAGTTTTCCGTATTTACTCTCTGCATAATGGCACAAGAGCAATGATGTTTTTAAGAACTTTAGATATTTACCACTGACATAACATTATATTTTAATTTTTTTCGGAACATTGTTTTTTATGGGAGTTAGAATCAATAAAAAACTAAAAAAGCGCCTACTTTTATCTGCTGTCTTCAGACGTACTGTAGGTATACAAATATAATAAATAATTTTGAACAACGATAAAGCTTTTTATTTCGTTTTTTAAAATATCACCTGAACTCTAAACTTCATTGTCAAATAAAATGTTTAAAAAAAAATGTTAATAGGGGCTAGATTTTTTACTGTCCAGGCGCTCTGTAACTGCAAGACGTGCTGTTATTTAGCTCCTTTATACCATAATTGTAATATATCATAATTGGAGACGAGGAACCAGAATCCCAACCGTCCATGCGCTCTGTAGCTGCAAGACGTGCTGGGATATTTATTTATTGTACAACGCCCTTGAGGTGATTTTCCTAAATATGGCACTATATAAATTATCCAAACATTATTATTATTATTTAAGGTTTCTTCTGATAATCAACCTTAAAATATGTAATCAAATCAATCCCGTTTTGGGGTGTATCCGTAATACATGGCGCAGCAAGCCGTATTTCCTCCGCTTAATGACGGGTGTTACCAGAAACTGCCGCGTCCGTTGTCTTATTTCCAAATTTCTCACGAAGTCTTACCACCACATATTACATAATAAATCAATAAAACAAATATAGGTGTTAAATGATAGTCAGATGATAAATGTTTAACAATAATGTTGCCACTTAAACGAGTCAACGCGACCAATTATAAGCCCTTTAAAAATGATAGTCTTTATTGTCTCTGGTTAGCGGATATATAAAACATTAACCCTCAAAAAAATAACCGAGTTAATAAAAAACTTTTTTGGATTAGGCGTAGAGAGATATTTTTAACCCTTCCATGGCTGCAACAGATGTGTGGGATTGTGAAAGACGCGTGCTAAGCCATCGAATTGACTCCCACGTTTTTTATGACTAATTTTAAAGATCAGCATGTGCTCAGCTACTCATGTGTCTTCTTGGTTAAAAAAAAGAATGGCTTTGGATCAAACTACGGCAGTTCTTTAAAGTTATTTAGTATAGACAAAATGTTTAAGGATTGGGTAAAACGTTTAAGAAATAATACTGGACTGGAGGGCAATCGCATTAAAAAAATGTATCAGCTTGTTTACAATTTTCATTTATTTTTCTATAACAGGCCTAAGTTATGTATATATTTTTTTGAATTATGGAAAAAGAATTATTTAACAAAATTTTCCGATGTTTTTTTTTCAAATTTCTGACCTTCAGAAGATTCTGTCTTTTGCTTGAGGTAACACGATATAACATCACCGCGTGCGAAAGAATTTTTAAGCAAAGCTTTTAAGAGTTAAAATAGCCAAAACAAACTAGAACACCTGTAAACGCATATATTTTCGTCAAAGTAAACATTAGTATATAACCACTTACCGACTTTTTTTTTAGTCTACTGGTTTCGAGACGTACCCGTCTCTTTGTCGGGACACCCACTACACCAACATGCAAATACTTAAAAACACCCCCACCTCTACCATCACCGTAGATTATATATAGTATTTCCAAAAATACATAAATAACATGCAGATTTATAGAGATGCGAACGCCACCGTGTCTAAACATGCACGTTTAGACATGATGGCGTTCGTACCTCTATAAATCTGCATGTTGTTTATGTATGTTTGGAAAAAATATCCTTTTTAGTGAAAATATTTATTAACTGAAATTATTTTACGTTTTAACTTTGGTCCTTCATTTTATTTGCTCGAAAAACTTCTACCCAAACTAATCATTTATGTTTTGAGCTTAAAACTTAGACACCTGTTCTTTGATTTCTGGAAATGGAACTCCCCCATACAAATAAAACAAGCTTTAAATTACTAATATACTTTTTGTAAATCATAAACATCGTTCTGAGAATTAGCTTTGTTTTGTTAGCCAAATTACTTTATAATGAAGAATTATTTCAGCTTCGCCACAATCAAAAGATTAAGTAGTGGAGCAATTAAGGTAAATCATTAAATAATTAGGAAAGATACTAGGCCTCGTGGTGTAATGGTCAGAGCGTTTGCCTTCTATGCGAGAGGTCTAGGGTTCGATTCCAGACATGATTGAAATGAAATATTTTTTTGTTTTCATAAAAGGTGTTTTTCACCATAGAATATTTAATAGTCCCTGGACTGGTACCCAAAATTATTTTTGATGATCGACAAAACTAATTTCGGTGGCTTCCGTGGTGTTATAGTTAAGACGCTTGACTTGAGCACGGAAGGTTCAGGGTTCGATTCCTGGTGAAAACACAAAAATATGTTTTTTGTCAAGCCTGGGTGTTCTGTGATGTAATCCACCACTGTAACTGGACCTCCTGGCCTGTTGTGGTGGAAAGAATATATAAATAAATAATAATAATAATGAATTACCTTAGTAATTTCTCCCTAACATCATGCAAGGAAAGACGCATGTGATAGCTAATATTTCATTGATTGTTCTATACGTAAAAAAATATTTATTGTTTTGACAATTAATTCAATGATATCATATTAATAACATAAAACAGTATTTTGGATAACGTTTAAATTGTTTAAAAGACGAAAAAACTGAATAAATCTTTATTTTTTACAAAATCAATGCTTTTATAAAACAAGTAATGATAAAATATGGGGGATGCAAACAAGCACAAAAAACAAATATTAAAATTGGCATAGTGGAAATATAAAAATAATTGTAAGAACGTCTCCAAAAAATAAAATAAAACGTTCATGGCCTGTTCGAAAATTCTTTTGATATTCTAACGTGGGGACTCTCAAAGGATGGGTTTGCTTACTATAAATAGCGTTATACGACTGAACATCGCTTCTGGCATAGATATATGACATTTCTCTGTCAAAGATCAAGTATCTCAGAGAACCCTGTTATTTATATTTAAATCTCAAAACACAGACAACAGAGAGAACAGAAATAATGACACGGTGTATAAAAAGGTAAACGATTATTATTGTACAGGAATATTACCTTTATTTTGTTTAATTTTATTATTTGATTTCAATTAGAAAGGGCAGGCTTATTTTTCATTATTTTGCATTTTTATTATTTCTATCGTTTATTTGATAACATTAAATGTTTTAAGAGATATTTCAAGATATTGATTTTTGATAAAAATATAATGTTGTTTTTTTAGGATTATGATTTCGATGAAAATGTGAAATTTAAAAATATTCCCCTATCTGTCACTTAATTGTATTCAATATGTTATTTTCTCAGCATTAAAGTATAGAAAATTGCTTAGTCTAATTTCGATCCCATAACAAAATTTTCACCCATAAAAATAAACTGTTTTACAAATTACTTAGAATATTAAATATGCTACAATGTTTGAGTATGTCCAAATGCTTGCAGACTGGCTGGATTTGGAAATTGTTTTCAAGCGTTGCCTAGTAGGTGATTTGGTTCAGCCGGATGAATCTCACCCACGTGATAAAGATTTTAGCTCTTTTACTTCACAAAAGAATGTTACACATTGTGTAAATGCCTAGACTTCCATATTTCATTCTCCCCTCTGAGTTGCAACAAATTTAAATGTATAAAACCTCTCTACATGAGAGAGTATGGATATTTTCCTTGGCTCTACCCGACCGAGTTTCTTCAGAGTATGTTTGGCTACAAAAGTTTAGAGACTAAAAGGAATGTGTATTTGACTACACATGTTTATCGATTGTTGTGTGGTGTGATCGATAATTTTGAGATTATGATGAGCATTGGTTGATATGTTCCTGATAATTACCTAAGACAGCGTCAGCATAGATTGTTTCATATTCCTATTGGAAGGGCTACCGCTATTCTGAACAACACCGCTCTGGTTGTTGATCTGTTCCATGTATCCGAAGGGGTTTTCCGGAGCAGGATTCTCCTAATATTTTATCTTTAGAGTCTCTGTATGTTTATTTTGTCTTTTTATAATATGTACGAATTAAATTTTAGTTTGTAATTTATGTATTATTTAAAATAGATGACTTGAATTAAATTAAATAAATACATTTTTGGGCAAAAAAATAATTATTTATTTTAATGACAGCAATCCAGGTAAATACGCGCAATCACATCAAGATACTGTTTTAAAAAATACTGTCTAAAAACAAGTGTCATTGTGAGTGATAGACCTCAGTATTTTAAATGATCATCAGACAAAATATGATCATTCGTGAAGTGAAGTGATTTTTAAGTGCCAGTGATCAACATTTAAGATGGCGAATACATTCCACAGACTTATGTCAAAATTCTCGGCATCATTCGTCATAGGTTTTCTGTTTCCATGGGCAGTTTTGTGTCTCCTCGGAGTCAGCCATGGACAATTACATGACGAGTCGTTTCCTGCTCATCCGAGAGATGAGGAGAACGGGAAACGGTTGACGAGAGAGTATAGACTGAAACAGGGGGTGGTGAAAGGGCTTGTTTTAGAGCCGAGGGATGGAAAAGGAATGGATGGAGTGGAGGTATTCCTGGGGATTCCTTATGCAGCACCACCTGTTGGAGGAATGCGGTTTATGCCACCAGGTAAGAGAAAATACCTTTCTTACTTACAGTAGGTCAGGTGGGGACCAGTGTAACACGAAGTACTCTTATTATGGATAACATATAAAGCGCATTCTTCGTAATAAATTACCACAAGGAGGCTTTACAAAGTGATCCTATAGTCAAATAAAATCAATTACACTATGAATAAAATAATAATTTTACAACCATTTACTGACTTTTCATGTCTGCCGCTTTCGAGACGAACTTGTCTCTTCGTCAGGGCACTTACCACTGTAATATGCAAATACTAAAATAGACTCACCTTAACGATCACCGTAATCTACATAGTATTTACACAAAAATATAAAGGAGACGCAAACACCACGTGGCTTAACATTCACTAATAATTAGGTTATTGAGATTCAGTGGTGTGTTGGGAAAAGGGTGGAGGTTGGGATTCGGGAGAGGGAGGGGCCATGAACGTAATTTGTGTTTTTTTTTTTTGTAAATACCATGTCAACTACGGCGACGGTTAAGACGAAAGTGTATTTTAGTATTCGCATGTTGGTGTACTGAGTGTCCTGACGTAGAGACGGGTACTTCTCGAAACCAGTAGACATGGAAAGTCGGTTAGTGGTTGGATACTTAATTGGTTAAAAAATTTTACCTCAGAGTTGCTTTAAACATAAATAAAAATGATAGATGTATTTTTCATCATCGAAACACTGTTTATTCTACAGCCAAAGAGAGTTTAATATTCTCCGTCTTAATACAGAGCTGATTTGGTGACAATATTTATGATTTTTGTAGTAGTTGTAAAATATCGTTTTTGTTGGTGTAAAGTACTTTTTTTTTCAAAAAGAAAGACGTTTCGTTGCTTTTCAGAAATAGTTCATCAGTTAGAAAAGTTTTTACTGAATAAACATGTATTTTTATAAAATTTAAAAAAATAAATTATTACACTGTTTTCTATCGGACCCTACATTATTTTTATTTTTAACTCAATAAACTCACAACATTTAGTTTATTAACTCGTCGTTTAAATTTGTTTTTGTCCAACAGACCATTTTTAATAAAATAAAGTTAAGTGTAGCTTCACAAGTTCTGAGAAAACCTTTGTTTTAGGGATGTAACGATTCCGATACCGATACCGATATATCGGCATCGCCAATTATATACATCCAATATTAAGAGTTTGAAAAGCTATAATACTTGTCTTATTAACTGAGCTCAGTTACCTCAGAGCGTCCAGCTGCAGGTCTCATACAAAATGATTTGCGTAACATATTGTCTGCTAATAATTTGAACAAACTTTGTTTTCTTAACAAAAAATCTAACGAAACTTAACTTTAATTATTGACTTCATCTTATGTATCGGTTTACTTTACCACTTTGTGTAATTGAATGATAATTAGCGCTTTGATTGCTAAATGATATTATTGATTATTTCATACAAATAAATGTTTTCTTCGTATTTTAATTTGACATTTTGGTTTACATCCTTCTTAAGGTTCAGTCTCTAATAAATATAGGTAACTTTTATGCAGAATAAAGACAATTATTAATTATTTATTTGTTTTTTTTCTATTTCTACTAAGCCACCAATATTGGTATCGGTATTGCCGATTATTTACTATAATGATCGGTATCGTTATTGTATCGGCAAAATTATGTATCGTTACATCTCTACTTTATTTACAAAACTCAAATTAAAAAAGTATGTTTTTAAAATTATTTAACGGGTTTTTTTTACATATTTTGTCTTTATTTGTTATCAATCTTTATTCCTATTTCGTAAAACAACTTTAAAGCTCTATTTCTGCAGATTTCTTGGAGAGACTTGGTGTGTTGAACAAAAATAAACTGAAACGACGAACTGACATACCTGCCATTGATTCTTCATTATCTGGTATCATCAGACCATAAAAAAAAAAACATAAACCATCGACACGATATGCTCATAAAGTTGAACCTTATTTTGTATTATTTTTGCCTCGTTATCTGATGGCCAGCACATTAGCCACCTTGCAAGATGTTTGAGATCAAATTCCAGCATGGTTGATATGAAATATTTACGATTAAAAAGTGTGTTCGTAGTCTGAGGTAAGAGATTGATCATATTACCTTCAAGAAGCTAAAAAAATGATCAAGATACGCTTTAGTTGAAATAACAATGCAGTGTCCTTTACGCTATTAAGTCCGCAAAGGGTATGATGAGTTCCTGAAATTTTGTATTAGTCAAAGCAAACTGTGATAAATAACTGTGGTCAATCGTGCAGTAATCGACTTAAGATTAGACGGCCTCGTGGTGGATTATTGTGTTCGCCTATCAAAAATAGAAATACTGAGACCGGGTTTATTTATATTTGTACCTTGAAAAAAGCAGATTTTTTATCATTTTCTTTGGAAGTTCAACAAAAATACATAAAATTTAAAAATAAGCATTGACAATATTCTTTATAAAACATATCCTAAATTATAGAACTCCACTATCATTCATTAGTTATAAAAGTGAAGATTCGAATTAAATGAGTTTGATTGATAATAAAGTTTTATTTACACTTATTTGTTTATAAACTTGTATTATTTGTAAAGGTTTATTTAGGCTAATTTTTAAAAAGAAGACACTTAGAAGCAATTTAAAAAATAACGAACACACTTAATATTATACATTTGATTTCAGAAACAGAACAGATATTTACTATAAGATTAGACCTCAAAGTAATAATGTAAACCTATAGAGAAGCCCTATCACCATGTTTCTTAGAACGCAAGCGATGTTAGTTAGCGACAAATTGGCGGCCATTTTGTTTTATTTGACAACATACGCCTAACGGTTCTATCGGATGCTTTTGTCGCTGTGCTTGGCATTGCTTTAATTAACTCTGATATTTACGTTATAAAAAATAAATATCGACAATGGTGAATTGCAGTATGTTTGGTTATAACAGTAGGAGCGTCAAAGGTGTTAAAGGAGTCAGTTTTCACAGGTAATTGATTTAAAATATTTTCCCTTTAATTTACGTTGGCTTTTTGTATTTTTTGTCCCGACACGTGTATTATGTTGCTTAAAAACTTTTTTTATATAACCAAATTTACTGCAAATACTGTTATTTCTTAGTTTAGAGAATAAATTTGTGAATTGAAGTATGTTTACTGTTGATAATGACAGTTGATTACGGGCAATATGTCGGAACCGCACTAGGCATCCATATAAAGTTTGGGTCTTTATCAAGTAGAGGTAGATTCAAATTTTACTCGAAAATAGCAACGTTTACCTTAAAATTGCATCTAAAACGACGTGTTTAAATTTCAGGCCGCTACGACTCGCCGTTTCGGAGATGTGACGGATAAACAAACAAACTCAACACAGGACTTTGGTTCCATGGAGTGAAGATATAAATCTCAATAAATGTAACATAAATATATTGTGAAAAAATGAACAAATAAAAAAATAAACACAAGCATGTATTTTCAGTTTTATAAAAATAAATATAAGCGAATTATAAAAAAATAAATTGGAATAACCCTGCAATAATAAATACACAGGTACATATTTAAAAGTATTTACAATGCAAATTAATATACATTTGGCAATTCTTGACCTAAGTACGGCCCATTCTTTTGCTGCGAACTGTAGTTTACTTAATACCTAGAAGTCATATCATGGTTTTCTTACGTTTGGGCTCTTTCTATAGCTTGGCGCATTATTATTCTGAGGGCTAGACAGTATCTAATAAGTTCGCTTAAAATTTAAGTTGAGATAATTGTATAACTAATCTAACTTGACTTTAATGTACCCTTTTTCAAAGTTTTGCGAAAATAATAAATTTTATTTACCGTAATAAACGCTGATTTTTGGCACTGAACTGAACTGAGAAACACAGCATCATTCTACTCCACTCTATCATGACAAATGTTTTTCTTTCTTTCAATTTTACTAAAGAGTCTTAACATTCTAAGAAGAAGGTTCACTTTTTATACAGTCCTGTAAATAACAACACCACGTTCTTAATTTTAGTTATTTTTAAAGGACCATTAAAATACTCTTTATTTTTTTTTTTAAATATATATTACACCCTAAAATGTATTAAAATGAAACGTTTATTTTTAAAATCGGTTTGTGGTCCCATGGCTAGTATCTTGGACTCAAGGATCAAAGTTCCGTGGCTCAAATCCCACTCTACTCCAATTTGATTCCCATTTTCTAAAAGTCAGTTATTAACAACTTGTTGAAAAAAGCGCTCAAAATTTAACGTTTGGGTAAATTCTAAGAACGCAAGTATTTATTTTTTCTTCAAAAAAATAGAAAAAATGTTTAAGATACATCGCAAATTAATTACCAATAAAGAGCCATATGCACTACTAGAGAAATGAGTGATGATGGGTTATGCAAAAGTATACTATAAGGTTGAGGTTTATTTCAAAATAGACAAATAAGAAAATGAAGGAATCATTTTAAATCAATTTAAAAGAGAAAAACATTTGGCGAAAAAAAATCGTTACGTATCTTCGCCACGAAGATGATTGGAATTTTGGCCAAGTTTTTGACAAGAACTAAGTTAGAAAATTTATTTGTGCCAAACACGTAATTACGAAAGAGCAAGAAACTTTAGAAAAGGTTAAACAACAGTATTTTTTTTTTTTTTTATTTATAAAAACACCGTACTAACCAAAATATTTCATTTTAGTTTTTTTTTTTTTTTTAAAAACCACAAATACTTTTTCTTTTATTTTACAAAATACAAATTTCATACTAAAATTTAAAGCCCATAGCTGATATTTTATATTTGTTTTTTTTTACTAGTTGACACGCGTATATAAAAATTAAACACATCATCATTTAATGTCCACTCCCCAGTTGGAGAATAAAGTGTCCACAAAGAGCTTCCCGGCGTCCCTGTCGGCCGCCAGTTTCTGAGCGTCTTCCCGAGTCAGGTATGCGCCCCTTAGTTCTAGCATAAACTGGTAAAATGGTTCAAATTCAACGAATTTAAATCAAATATCACATAAACAAAATAAATGTTACTTAGGAGAAAAAATATACTCCAAGAAAACAATATAAATATTTAAAATCTAGACATAATTATGTAGATAAAATGAAGTATCTCGGAGTTTACTATGATAAATATTTAAACTTCAAAACACATTATCAACGTGTTACAAAAAATAAAATTTACGAGAAGATTAAGAAATGTAATAGATTTAAAGTAATAGTAATAGTTTTCGAGCAACAAACAATGTTTTCGTGTGTGTAGGCAGCATCAAGGAGACCTACGTCTTCAGATGCAGTGTGCGATATGTGGTGGGCTAGGCGTATACCTTATTGGTGTCTGAGCGGATAAAAAATAGAGTTCTGTGTGTGAAATAGAACTCTGGAATATAATCCTGGAGGAGAGAGAGTAGAGGAAGGGAAATTGAATAAAGATACGTCCACCTTGAAGTTAAGTGATTGTTGTATTAGCCAATCGTGCTTTAGAGGATCCAAGCTAGATTTCTAGCGATGCTGAAATGAAAAATTGGCTTTGAAAGTTCTTTATCACTTCATTATTTTATTGTTTCTGGACTTGCACCTAACTCGTAAGACTGATCACTGTGGCCTTAATGTAACAGATCACCAAGAATTTTGTGTAAAAATTCAGAGCCCTATGCACCATCAGGTGTGGGTAAGGGGATGGTGCTGAAAATCTGTAGTTACACATAACACAAAGAAATCAATAAAGAAAATAATAATCTAAACTAGTTTATATACAATATAAAAGATATAACTTGTTCTAATTTTTTTTGCTTCTTGACTGTTTTTTTTTCTCCTTTCTTTCATCATGTAAACTTCATAAATGTTAATTAAATTTTGCTAGTGTTCTTTTGATTTCACTACTGTGAAATATAACTGTATTAATAAATTAAAAAAATAATTTGTGCTACTGTAAAAAAAAAGAAAAATATTTAAAAATTACTGTGTATGGTAATATAAAATTTTAAAAAACTTGTGACGACAAACGTATTTTTAGAGAGGATGCGATGACTTGTGACTTCTTCAACCGATAAAATGGCATCTAGCCAAATGTTTTTCTTTTTCACCCTTCATCGTGCCTAATGATGCCTTTGGCACTGTGTTGATTTACTAAAAATATAAAATCAAATATTTTTTTAAAAAATAATAAAACTATTATGATATTAAAATAACTTCAAATAACGTTCAAAGCATATTAAAAAAGAAGTATAAAAATTTAAAAATGGTTTTCAATCTAAGTAGCTAAAATAACTAAGCCAGATAAATCTCACCCACATCAATGAAAATTTCAGCTTTTTTAATTCACAAAAGTCAACAAATAGAGTATTCAGGAAATGTAAACGTTTAAACATAGGAAAATTGGCAAAGGTTCACAGTGTCTAAAGTGGCCAATCAAACCCTGCAAATGTTTTCCATCTCTGTTGTAACATATTAATCTTTATAACTCCCTGGGTGATGAAATCCAATCCTTGTCTTCAAAAATTTTCAGAGACCTAAAATATTGTTGATTAAACCAACTGATCCAAAAAGAAGATGCATGAAAATTAAAAAATATTTTCAGCTCTAGTTATCAAGTGGGTGAAATAATTCATTCGGTTAAATTTTACCCACATCAATAAAAATGTGAGCTTTTTAATTTCACAAAGATCAAACAGTTGGTAGAGTTGAAGAAATTAGTGTGTTACACAGTGTGAACATAAAAAAATTACTGCGGCCAATGACAGATTATAAACCCGGTAAATGCCATAGATTTGATATGTAAAAATAATACAATATTATTATTTGTTTTAAAATTAGAGCATTACCTTTTATTTTATTTTTAAATGTTTCTCCCGGGTCGCAATTACAAACGCTATCTTTATCGGAACGTTTCGAGACGGTATAATAAAAAATATTTATTAATGTCCGAAAATGTATGTATTTGTTTTTAAAAAAAGTATCTTTGTCGGTAACCTGTAATTGAACACGTTTGGAAAAAAATGTATCCATATTCAATTGTTATATATTCAATACAGAAAACATATTTTTACTTTGTAGTTAAAATTGAAGATAAATGTTTACTTCCCATTTTACGAGCCCTGGTAATACAATTATCTGCAGTAAAATGTCTACTTAAAGGAATCAATTTATTAATCGATAAAGTCCCGGTATAAGTGAATGAAATAAAAAAGTTGTTTTGGAGAAAATGCTGCGGAATGGCTCTTAGGTTATTGATCTGCAAGCAGACACTAATTTTTTAAATATTTTTTATAAATTCTGCAGATATAAATATATTTTTAAGAATTTTGATAAAAAAAACAATAAGATACTTAAGTTTCTTCTTAAGAACCAAATAAATAAAATGCTTTCCAGTACGTTGGGTTAAAGATAAAAACAAATGGGTTTCTTTAAATAATAATAAAGGTTTTAAAAATATACCTTTTGTCATATAAATATAATTGTGAAGAAATAAAAACAATATAATGTGTAGGTAGGAATGTACGGAAATTCACGCTAGGGTGGAGCTTAAACAAAAGAAGTAATGAGGTGGAAACATTGTCGAATCTGGATTATACTTTCTCTCCATCCTTTAGCGAATAACGCTTGGTTTTCTTAATGATTGATTACCCACATCAATTTAGTGTTAGTCATCGGCAATATTGGACTTTCACTATAAAATAATCTATGTACCCTACTATTTGAATCTCATCGTTGCAAAACTGTCAATTTACTTCAATTGTGTAATTAAAATTAAAATATAAACCATATGTTTCATGCAATTCAATGTTTAAAATGTCAATTTTCTATTTGAAGCACTAACTTTACTTTTATTCACTTAATTTATTTTATCACTCAATATTCGTTCTTTTACCAACCGATTTCGAAACTTCACAAGATTCTTTGTTACTAACCAATCAACTCTTCGTTCCCTGAACATAGATTTAATAGAGTTTTTAAACTTTTTATTTTTGAATCATGTCACTTAAAGCTTAAAAACTATTACGTATTTTGGTTGTTATTTTTTAAAAGTCTTTATACCATAAATGAGATAGTCATACACATTTGTACCGTCTGGGAATCACTGTGATCACGATCCTCAGCATTGAGGGACCGACTTGGAAGAAAAACCAAGTTAAAGCTCTTGGTATATTTTTTGAAGCGGATGTCACGTGTAAGTCTTATATTACTGGTGTAAATAAATTTATTAAAATGCTTGGATTTGTACTTCAAAACTCTGGATATTTAAATAATACTACTTCAATTCGCACATTCTATGATACTTTCCACGGCATACAAGATTACTGTTCTATAATTTGGGACCCTTCTGAATCAAACCACATCCTTGGAACATAAAATATTCAAAAGCAATTTTCGCGATACATATATCTTCAATAAAATAATTATTATTTATCATTATTTCTAACAGGGATGCTAGATTACAACACTCTCGAATCTCGTAGTCAAATTTGACGTCAAACTAAAAAATATCAGTTTGTATATTCCCATAGCTTATTCCCTAGAGCAAGATCTCATGCACGGTTTTACACACCCAGAAGCACGCACACTAATGCAAATCAGAATTCACCCATTAAAGAGGCACTTTGCTTGCTATATATGGCTTCTGCGGGTAATATGGATCTATTTTTCTGTACATATCGTCAGTTTAGCAGCTATCTGCTTTCCATTTATTAAATTCTAACTTATGTTTACAGTTTGCATTAGGTAGTGGATTAAACAGCCTGTAAAGTTAAACAGTCTACAGTTGGTCAAATAATTAAATAAATAAACAAGTAGTTCTACATCAAGACACATTTTTGATATCAAGGAGCTAAGGGTTAATACTTTTTAGAACATTAAATATCAATAAATTAAAATATAACTACTTTGTAATTATTTTTCATTTGTAAACCAAGTTGTTTCGGCAACTTTATGCCTTTTTAAGGGTAAATAAATTTGTTTTAAAACTTCAAGGTTAATTAAAGGTTTGCGATTAATTTCGAAGAAGGTAATGTGTTGTCTAAACTAATCGGTTTATAAATGAAAAAATAAAATGGTGCATAAGGGACGAAGTAATTTTATTTCGACATATTAATATATTTTTATTTACCGAAAATACGCAAGCTTCGAACTTAACAAATCTAGCATTAAGGGAAAAAAAATGTGTATTTGTTTTTTTCAATTTGATAAATAATTTTAAATTTCGTAATTCAAATATGAAGAAGAAAATATACTTCAATTTTTTAAAATAAAAATTCCCGCAATACACTATGCATTGTATATACTTGACCAGTGTTCGTACTTATTCCATTTCGAGTACAAACAAATGAAGAATACAGTTTTGTGTGAAGTAGAGCCAGAATCCTAAACGAGTGTTCTCGACTCGATGGCTACTGTCAGGCAAAATTCCTGAAAATGTAAATCGAGTGGAGAGAGGTTAACCTCATCGTGTAGTGTTTGGTGTATTTGCACGCCATTATTGGGGTCACGGGTTTTGGTTTATTTCACACACAAAACTGTTTTCTTCATCCGCTTGGACACATATATGTGTTTTAAACATTTATCTAATATTTTGAGATGTGGTTTATAATGTATGTCTTATCCTATTCGGCTTTTTTTTATTCTGAAAACATTGTTTTAGGTCATATTATTTTTTACATACAAAAAAAAATATTTTTTATATTTTTATTTTGCAGGTTCAGCCACACAATGGTTCGGCTTAAAACTGGCCACAAACTTTGCCCCAGTATGCCCTCAAACTCTACCTGACCTGAAGAAAGAATCATTCCTATCCGCTGGGCGTTATAATTATTTGAAAAGACTTATGCCTTTTCTCAAAAACCAATCCGAAGACTGTTTGTATCTGAATATTTACGTCCCCTCGAGTGGTAAGTGATATTATTATTTATTTATTTTCTGGTTTTTGGACTCAAATTATTTCCATAATAACCGTTTCAATATAATAAAAGCAATAAGCTATGTCATCTTTTCTGTAATTAATTTAATTCATAGCTACCTCGGTGATTTTGATAACTGAGCAAAATAAATTATTACGTGTTTTGATTCGGAAAACTTGAAGAAAAACGTGTTTAAGAAATATGTATGTAAGAGGCATCGTTGATTTATATTTTTATTTATTTGTTTTAATGGTTAAACAATATAAATTTTCGGTTAAACATTACAAAAAATATACTTGAATACCCTTGTATCAAAGTTGAACAATTGCCATTTTTTCGAAATCGTTTTTTTTTGGTTAGGTTAGGTTAGGTTAGAAAAAAATATTCTCTTGACAAAAACTAAAGATTATTTAAAAAAAAGGCCATTTGGAGTAAAAATTTAGGCATCAAATATGTACCTTATATCAAAAACGAACATTTTGCTCATCATCTTTGTATGAAAAGCGGACATTCCATAAATTATGGACGCTCAAGTGTCATGGCGGCCGTCATTTTGTCTTCTTTTGACAGTTCAAAATCAACCGTCAAAGTGGAAGCGTCATTATCATTTTTAGAGTTTAGGAGAGTGTTACTTTGTATTAAAAGAAAAAATAACAAGGTTTTTCTGAATCAATAAGGTTTTGAGTTTGTCAACATTTTTGTAGACAAGGACGGGATTCAATCTCCCAGGGAGCTATTGATATCTACAAATTACAGAAATGAACGAATCTCACCCGCAACAATAAAGGTTTAAGAACTTTAACTTCACAAGCGTCAGCAGATGGAAGAATTGGAGGAATATAGATCTTCACATATAGGCAGAATGATGAATGTTACACAGGGTGCAATGTGCCAATGACAGGTCATAAGCCCTGTGAATGCCTAGACTTCTTCATTCCCTTCTTTAAAATGTTCTTCATTGTTATATGTTAGTATTTCTACATACTGGACATAAGCCCCCTTTATCATTATTTTATTGATCTTGACTATAGGGAAAGTCCTTTTAAAAAACGAACACTCGCTGTTCTATGGGTTTTAAAAACGGACAAAGACATTTATAAATTGTGTTTTTTATTTAAATAATCCATTTTGTAGATATTTTAAGTCCTAATATAAACATAATTCTAATTATTATTTAACTGTATACTATTTATCGATATTTATTAATTACACTCATTTCATTTACACGCAATCAAAACACTATGGTGTAACGAAAAAATTGAACAAAAAAATAACAATTTTAGGAAGAACTGGAAGATCTGTTGATCAAATGATTCATGCAAAACCACACAATCGCTGAACCACACACCGAACACCGCAGCAGAACTATTGTAAAATGATGAATTCATTTATTAAACGCAATCATATACTCTCAGATATCTAATTATACATTTTCATTCCTTTATATTTTAACATAATGTATAATATTTTCGAAATATTTAATAAAAAAATATTCACTGAATCCTCACTTCAATCGCATCAACATCGCATGGAAAAAGTTTTCTATTCTTTAACTTTACGAAAATCAACAGAATATTTTATTGAATTAAAACATTTTGCATATATAAGTTGATCACAGTTTATAGTGACACAACCAGGAATGACCCATGCCATGTAAGATGTATGAACGTTTAAAAATACACAAAACAGTTTTGACAATGAATTTTGAGATCAAGAAGCTTGAGGTGAATATAAAGTATTAGGTGCAAGCAGCAGCCTCTTACAACGAGCATGCCTAAGCTAAGTGGTGGATCTGGCTTGGACAAGTGCTGCGTACGCCTCGGGAAAACCTCAATCCGAGTGGCCTTATCTTTATACCAGCGGGTTTTTGCTGCTCTGGAAGGTCGATGACGATGTTTCGGCTTTATTCGGCTGAACTAAGTTGAACCTTTGTGGGAGTGACCAGAGTGCTGGCTGGCGATAGGATTTTCTAAGAGCGTCAGGTAATATCCTCATGCTCTAATCAGGAGCAAATGAGGAAAAACAAAAGAAAGAGTTTGGAAGGCTTCATAACATATTTCTATGTTATCAATCAATGTTGGTCATGTGCTCTGTAAATTCCAAGACTTCCATACTACTGTAAAATGATGTATTCTATTCAGACTTTTCTAAAGCCTTTGACGAAGTCAATCATAAAATTCTATATTCTAAACTTTATGCCCTTGGCATTAAAGACGAGTTCCTGTCGTTCCTGAAACTCTATCTCTCCCAAAGAAAACAAAGTGTCATGATTAATAATTTCCCCTCAAATAGTTGTATGGTTACTTCAGGTGTAGCTCATTTAGCTCTCTTTCTTTTTAGTTTATTTGTTAATGATGTTGTCAATGCGTTCTCTACCACAAAATTCTGGCTTTTTGCAGACGATAATAAGATTCTTAAAGTAATTAAAATGTTAGTGACTGTCTTGCTCCACAAGATGATACTGATTCTTTTCATGACTGGTGCAAAATAAATAACCTTGAATGAAATATCAACAAATGCAAAATAATTTCTTACCGTAGAGCGAAAAACAGAAATGCCTTTGATTATAAACTTAGTGACCCTTTTTTTTCCGTTGTAACTTCAATAAGAGATCTCGGGGTGATTCTAGACAAAAAACTTAATTTTCATGAACACATTGAATATATAATTAACAAATCCCTTGATTTTTTTGAATTTATTAATCGAGCTACATCCGATTTTAAAACTCTAAAAACACTTAACTTTTCATTGGTTGGTCCCATTCTTGAATTCGCCTCCGTAATATGTTTTTCATTATATTATGTTACTCATATAAATCGCATCAAATCAGTTCAGCATAAATTTATAAGAAAAATTGCGTACAAACTAGGAATCACAAGAGATAACTACATGTAACCTTATTGACATGGAATTTTTTTCCCTAATACATCCAGTCTCTCACAACGTCAATTGAATTTGCATGTATAAATACTTAATAGTTTATTTGATGTCACGACCATTCTCCGACAAATATCTCTTAATGTTCCTTCGCGTAGACTCAAAAATAATGAAATTCTGTTCCTCAGTCATCATAAGACTTATTATGGTTTCCATGCACCTCAACCCAGAATGGTTAGATTTGTAAATGAAAACCAAGATCTTACTTATTTT
Organism: Micrasema longulum; assembly: GCF_059751315.1. Classification (NCBI taxonomy): domain Eukaryota; kingdom Metazoa; phylum Arthropoda; class Insecta; order Trichoptera; family Brachycentridae; genus Micrasema; species Micrasema longulum. Next base: position 117,519 of record NW_028278073.1, read on the forward strand.
ATCTTTTATTTATTTATTTATTAATTTACACGTCCTACGGGCTTTTACATATATTAGAAATTACATTTAAGTGCAGCAGTAAACCATAAGTATGTAAATTTAGTTAGAATTAAAGATAACATAAGAAAAACTAAAAGATACAATAATAAGTCAAATTAAGGAAATATACCAACATAGGTATATGGGTACATAGAAAAATATTTAATAAATTTACATATGAAAACATACACACATACATACACATGCATATGCATACATACACACACACATATACATACATGCATGTACATATATATACATACACATACATGCACATACATATTGCACGTCTTTGATCTGCAGTCAGATCTCGACCGTCTAGAGGATTACTGCAACTCCAACTGCTTGGACCTTAATCATTCTAAGTGTTCAGTTATTACATTTAGTCGCAAAGTAAAATTTTTACGTACTAACTATGTGCTTAAGGGTCAAAACCTCCAACGCTCATTATGTGTAAAGGATCTAGGTGTCTTCCATGATAGTAAATTACTTTTTGACGCCCATGTTGACAGCATCATAAAAAAGTCATCGCGTGCGCTTGGCTTTGTTATGCGTAGCTCTACGTCGTTCACTATGGCAAAGACACTTAAAATCCTTTACTGTACATTAGTGCGAAGCAATTTAGAATATGCATCACAAATATGGAATCCTATGTACAATGTGCAGATATCACGCATTGAAAATATTCAAAAAAAAATCGTAAAGTTCATGTGTTTCCGGTTGAAACTTGAGTTTAAATCTGACCAGTATATTCATATATGTAAAAAACATCACCTACTGCCTCTGCAAAAACGTCGTGAAATAGCGGATATTATGTATTTACTTAAAATTGCCTCTGGTTCAATTGACTGTCCTGAACTACTTTGCAAACTTTCTATCAATGTTCCTTCCAAAGTTTTAAGAAATAACCCTCTTCTTCACATACCTCTTGTTTCATCTAATTATAGCCAAAATTCATATTTATGGCGAATTTTTGATAATTTTAATGTAATGAATAAATCATTTAACATAGATTTTTTTGAAAATAATCTTAATAACGTGCGGCGTTTGCTTTCGAAATAACTCGTAGTATTTTTTTTCTTTTCTTTTAAATTTACATTTAATTACTATTCATTTTATGTTCGAGAATCTTTTTTAACTAACTGTGACGCTACTTGTGAAAACCTGTAATTGGCTTATTTGTTATTTGTTTTGTTATATAAATATGAGATAATTATAGCTGTTGGTTATCCAAATAAATAAAAATAAAATAAAATAAATTAAATATGCATACACATAAATTTATACATTATTATAGAGATACATGAGAAATAGTAAATAAAGAACAATATTAAGAAATTTTATACAAATTAATTTATAACCTTTTAAATACTTAACCTATATTTATATAAAGACAGACGAAATATATCAACTTCACTATACTCCTTACCTAGCCTAGTTATTTTGATTGTAAATTAAATTGTTTTACAAATAAACTGAAAAATTATTCCCAATAAATTTACTGTATATTTATATGTTGTATTGCTCCTTTTATTTGTTACTGTATTATTATTGTGTTTCGTCACATGATTTGTTTAAATTGGACATTGTCCGTAAATTTGTTAAATAAATAAACAAATACTACCTTATCAAAAAGGTTCTCCTTTGTTGAAAATATATATCAATATTTGCCCTGTTTATTCTTTAACAACATAATACAAAAAACAGGATGTTTTGAATTCCCCTAGATTCAATGCAATAATGTTTTTATGTTACGATCTGTAGTGCAAGGTTTAATATCTAATATTTAAGCCTTCCTTGTTTTACATTCACCCCTGTGCCTTTCGCTACCTGTTTTATCCCCTGTAAGAATAAATTATGTTTACCTGCCAGAGGCAAGCTGTAATGAATCAAAATAAGATGCAGGAAGAATAAAATTATTGTTCTTAGAACAATATTATATTTCTGCAACAATTCTTCATCTGGTAGATATTTATTTGCAAACATAAAAGAGCCATTTCACAAATTTATTCGAAATTTTCCAAAAGTGTTTTATTAAGTTTGTAAGTTAATGTAAGTAGTATTTTTTTAAACATGGATTGAAAAAATAAAAATACTTAGATAATTAAAAAAATACACTTACAGTTATTTAAAATATTTTGAAATGCAGTCCGGAATGTTCCTTATTTATTAAAATAATAATTTGTGCTACTAATTATTCCTTAAATCGCCTGAACGGTGGACTACGTACAAAAGTTACACTTTTGATATTATTTTTTTTTTTAAATTTAATTTTTAAGAATAAGGGAAATCGTGTATCCTATCCAATATGTAAAGCAATGATTGACACCAAATAATAACGTTCTCTCAAAATAATGATTTAAACCATTATTATACTCATAGCTTTGATTAAATAACGCTATTTACATGCATGTCTAGGCAGATGAAGAATGCATGCATGAGTGTGTTTTCAACTTGATGGTGACTAAATTCCAGAAAACGTAGAAAGTCATCCTTGTTGTGTTTCTACTACTTCTGTAAGCTCCTGGGTTTTCATATAATATCAGTTTTAATAGTTTTTTCACGTTGAAAATTTCCATTTTTTCTGGACTTGCGCCCGAACACACACATCCACATATATATATGCATATACATGTACATATACATTTACATAAACATATACATATAAACAAATTGACTTACGTACATGCATACGCGTGCATATATATAATTAATAATAAAATAATGAAAACTAATAAATAAAACGAAAAAACAGAAACTAAAGATTTTGCTCTTGTGACATCTCTATCGTAATTTTGATTTGTTTTATAAAACAATGTTTTCTTTTGTTGAAAAGATCTATCGTGCTAAAGGTTTAATCATATGACAAGCATACTCAATAAATGTATTCATTTTTACCCAGATTCAGTTTTTAAAGAGATGTTGAAAAAAGATGAATAAGTGCACAATAATACATTTAATAAATAAGATTAGACTAAAAATTATTTCTAAATTATAACTAATATACTTAATGGGTCATAAGTAAAGTTATACTATAGATTAATAAAATTTAGAAAACAGAAAAAAAAATATTTGTACGTATACACGGTTGTAAATTTCAAATTAAAATTATATTGTATTTATCTATCACTTTACCCTGGACGATAATGCCTGCATGCTATCGCTGATTTTCCTTTTGTTATTGTTAGTATTCGGGTTGAATATATCACTCGCATTGGCTCCAATAATGTAATTACACAAGTTGCTAATTATATGCATGCATGATTTTTTTGTGTATTAGTATTTACGTCAGCACAGTTAAATAATTTGGTGTGACGGGTACATTTATTTAAAGTTTACATGGAAATTAATTAAACTAAATAAATTATAGCAGTCAGTAATGCCATTTAAAAGCTTGAATAAAAACATTCAGTCAGCAATCTGTCGTCTTTTGTCCAAGGAGTCTATCTTAAAATGTATTCTCGCTTCGTTATAATTTTTGAATTGGTAATAGGGAGATATCACATACTACAAATATTTATAAAAATATATAGTAGAATAATAAATTTTATTTTAGAAATCAATATGGATAATGTGGAGAAAATTTTTCACGCATAAATGTAAAAAATGCATTCAATAAAAATACGTTCGTAGAAAAACGCGATGTGTTTGGCCTTAGTTGTTGTGACGTCAAAATTTGTGAAATTGTTTTACCCAAATTTCAATGGCCACAAACAAACAAACATGAATCATGATGTATTGGAGGCGTGGCCAATGAAATCACCGTTTTTTTTTTCACAAAAGTGAAAAAAGTACATACCGAATGACCTCGAACGTCCCATACTTATAATAAATCTCGACAACCACCAGATGGATCTAAACCTGGTTTTCGCAGTCATGTAAAGTGTCCTAAAACGAAGCTACTCGTATTTGTAATATCTTTGAAAAATAAAAATTAGTACGTCAAATTCGTTTCTTACTGAAAAATACCGTAAATAACTGTATTTTACTGCGCCTTTTGGTAAAATTAGGTAATTTTATATTAATAGTTGGGATACAACAAAATAGAACAATTTTATTGATGAAAAACAGTTAAGGATGTGATCAAAAGAGAAGCAAAAGTAATATATACATAAATATATATATAGGATGTGAGTGTGAGTATACCTGTGAGAGGGTAAGGGTGGATATGGGAGGGTGCAAATGAGTGCGTGAGTATGAAACGGAATATGCAGGGGGAGGAAGGAATATGTGTGGAATTAGTAAGGATATGTTGCAATAGAGCGAAAAAAAAAATTTGAGAGGGAAATGTGGAAGTCTAGGCATTTATAGGGCTTATGACCAGTCACTGGTTGGTTCAAGTGGCCATCTTACTGCCCATGTCATCACATCCACCTTTCCTCAACTGTTCCATCTGTTGACTTTTGTGAGGTAAAAGAGCTGAAACCTTTATTGATGTGGGTGAGATGTGCAAATTGGCCACTTAAACCAGCCAATGTCAGGGTATAAGCCATGTTGATGCCTAGACTTCTATTTTTCCTTCTCGAAAATGTTTTCCCTCTCTGTTGGGTCCCAATAATTCACCGGGGTGGAAATTTAGTATTTCTCTAAGCATTTGGATGTACTCAAAACACAGTCAATTTATTCAAGAAAGAAATTGGTTATTACATTTTATAATTCTTTACACTATAATTATGCAAAATTATGAAACTCTTTATTTTGTAAATATTTTTATAAATATTTAAATCTTATCGTTGTAGGAATAACTCGCATAAGAATTGAAAGGTAAGTATTAAACAATTATAAACAAACACAGTGTAATGATAACAATCAACTTTATTTTAACAAACACATTTATTTAGACCAATATTATTTTCAAGCTTGTAATCGCACTATTGAAAGTTTTGAAATTATTTTGTGATTGTATGAAAATTTTGTTTCAGTATTCATACATTCCTATTGTCCTAAATACATAATCCGCTATAGCGTAAGAGCTTGGACAAAGTTATGTATTTATAACAAGGTAAATTAACCATAATATTTGATAGTTCTATGAAAGTTGTATGAGCAAAAAGTTTTGCTTACTCTACGTTTTACAAATATTCGATACATTTTTGGATCCCCTCCAAATATAACAAATCATCTAAATTTTTTTAACTATACATTCCTGGATTTCGTATATTTTATTTTTATTCCGTTACGTAACATTTATTTATAAATCTTTAATTCATTACATAGTATGTTAAGGTTTTATATAAAAGAACTAATCTTTCATTCATTTGGTTTTATCAATAGAGGGACGGCGGACTTCAAAAATATTAATACCATCAAAACTCTTTATTGCTCACTAGTTCGACCCCATCTAGAATACGCTTCTCCTATTTGGTATCCATTCTACAGGACTAATATTGACTATATCGAGTCTGTCCAACACCGTTTTCTAAGAAAAGTGGCATGGTTGCTCGGATTACAAAGGGGTAATTATTCTTTTTTTGAAATAGAGCAACCTCTTAATCTGTCTTCATTGGAGAGACGTAGAACTGAGATGGACCTTATATGCATTTTCAAAATACTTATTGCTTTAAGTGATGTCCCATCTCTGTTGCAATCAATTTCTTTTCATGTTCCCAACCATGTCACCAGAAGTCAAAATCTGCTATTTATAAAATCTTCTAAGAGCAACTTTGGTTTTTATGCCCCAATGTCCAGCATGTGTAGATTAGTCAATTCATCATACGACTTGGAATTTTTGTTGAATAGATCTTCCGGATTTTCGTAAATCTCTTCGCGACTAAACAGTGTGGAATGAAGTTGGATTGGCATGGTTTAGCTCAAAGTTTTAGGTTTTTCGTTTTTTTGAATATATTGTATTCAATTATTGTTTTGCCCTTGTTTGTCTTTGCTAAATAGTTTTATGTTATTTTTGTTCAGTTTCTTGCATTTATGTTTCTTCATATAACTGTTGTAATTGGCTTAGGCCGTATATATAATAAATAAATTACCTTTCTCAAATCAAATATCTTTGCCACTCACCTATAATGTTCGAATGTTGTCAACTCATAAATTTTATTGCCGTACGAAAGCCTGGTCGAGTGACCTGATGTAATACATTATTCTACTGCGATCCTTCAACGACCAATTACACCGTGAATTCACCGGTAGTATGGATGCATGTACACAGTGGCGCAAGAGTCATCACCCTCTCAGAAGATGCCATAACTTTTGCAAACGGCGGCAAATGTCAGTTCTGCTTTAAAATTTGTGAAGTAAACAGATACAAAATACACGCCAATAAGACATGAAGCGCTATACTCCCCAAGAACGTGGAAGAATTGTTTCGATTTTTTTGCGGAATAACTCGTCGGTGGTGTTGGCGCAGCGAAAATTTAAGCGTAGATTTCCTGGTCCACCGACACCTACTGGGCAAACACGTTATGGCGTTTAGCCACTTGCCTAGAAGAGTGTGGAACAACACAAGATGTTGCCAGGTCTGGCTGGTCCCAAAGCTGCCATTCTGTTGAGAATATCGTGGCTGTGGCTGAAGATATTGCAAAGGACCCCAAAGTATCGATCAGATAACGTGCAACGCAATTGAGCATTAATTGGTGGTCTTTACAGAGATTCTTTGTAAAAAACTTGAAGATGTTCCCTAACAAAGTGCAAACAGTGAATCAACTGCTAGCCGTTGACCGCCAAGAGCGTGTAACCAACGTTCAAGCAATCTTAAATCTCAACCACAAGGAAGACATTTTTTTATCGAAAATCATCATGAACGACGAGGCTCATTTCCATCTCTGTGAATATGTAAAAAAGCAGAAACATTACTTCTAGGCACTTAAAATTTACGTATAATACAAAAAATGCCATTACATCTGTTCAAAGTTGCTGCATGATGTGATGTTTACTTTGGAGGCGACATCAGGTCGTTTTTCGAAAACGCCGCGGGACAAACGACTACTGTGGACGGTGAGCGCTACAGAGCCATGCTCGACGATTTTTTCCTTATTTAATGGGATAAATTGGGATTAAAAAACATGTCGTTTCATTAAAATGGAGAAACGACGCATACTTTGCTAGCCACAACCAATATTCTGTGGGCTGCATTTCCGGGTAGCCTAATCTCTCGTTTTGGTGATTTACACTGGCCGGCAAGGTCATCCGATTTCACCGTTCCAATATTTTTTTGTGGGGTTTCTCGAAATCACGAGTCCATGTCAATAAGTTTCAAACTATTAAAGCTCTTAAAAAGAACATCCGTCAAGAATGCGAAAACCTGTCGCCGGAAGTTATGTAAAGAGTGACAGAAAATGCCATAAATCGAGCCCGCATGGTCATCAATTATGGCGGCGGCCACTTGGCCGATGTTATTTTTATAACTTGATGGGAAAAAAAAGACATTTAATAAACATAATTCAAAGGCAGAACCAACTTTTTTCATTTATAAAAAAAAACTACAGCTAAAGAATATCGGGTGACAACTTTTGCGCCACCTAGTATTTGCAAACCAATATGCTAACATCGATGTCTATAACGTGAGCCTTGTAAAATTAAAAAAATCAATGTGTATGTTCCATATCAAATAGAAATTAATATTCTGTTTAAATATTTTTTTATATTTATTGAAAAAGAATCATAAAAAAATATGGATAAAATTAGACAATATTTTCTAAATACATAATTAAAAATAACGTTTCTACGTCTCTAATAGAGTAAAACTCGTTTTTAAAGAGGGAGTTAGTTTTAGTTTTTTATATATGTGTAATAATAATAATAATCTTTATTAGGCATTTTAAAGAAAAATATCATATTTACATAGAAAAATTAATGTCAATACAATAAAAACATTAAAAAAAATTTTATTTACATGTATAATTCTTAATAGTAGAGTACAATGTGCTAGAAATGTTTTTTTTTTTAAAGGAATAACCCGCTAAGCCTCTATTTAGAGGTTCGTCAGCAAGTAGGAAATAGGATATGGAAGGAAGTTATGAAAAATATACCACAACACCCAGACCAATTGAGAAAAAATCTGCTTTTATTTTTTTTGCAACTGGCGGGAATCGAACCCGTGACCCCAGTTTCACAGTTGGCCGTCTTAGCAACTGCGCCACGGCGCCTGTCAATATTAGTTTTTTGTTGCATCTATCTATGTAGGTAAATCCGCACCAAAATAGATGCTAGTGTATATGCGTGGTGTAGTATCGACGGGAAGCAACAGCAAGGCAATCCACGGTCACTTGCTCAAATATTTTTATATTCACCCGAATGACAGCGGACCACCCCGCTATCACGCTATATATAAATATGAATATAAAAATTAGAAATCAGGAAATGTTTAAAAAATCTCTAAAAAAATGGAAAGTAGAGCTGGGTAGAAGTAAAATGGATTGTCTCATTCGCTCAAACCAATATTGAAGAAACTGCTTCACAAATGTATAGTTGATGTTTTGTTTTATTTTTATTTTATTTAACGTTTTATAATATAAATAATATAGGTGTACATAATTTAAATATAAATTTTATGAACATTTTGTTAAGTATCTCTGTATATTAAGTCTTGTTTGTTTATTCTCATATGTAAATATATTTTTTCAAAAGTATATTTTGTTAAGTGTCCTTAACACAGGTAATCCTAGCGAGGTCACATTATTTTATTATTTATCTTTGTTGATAAAAAAATAAATAAATAAAAAACAAAAAATATATTTATATTGTATCCTATACATATATGTATAACAATTATTTTTCACTATCTAAAACAGATTTAAACTTTTAACTGTATTTTTCTACGTGACATACGTTTATATTTTATCTGTTTATCAAAATACTTTTAATATTTTTTTTAGAGTACAGCTTCTTTATATTTTTCTTTACCAACTATATTTCTAAACACTTTTCTATCTTTTATGACTGAATATTATATATATTAAATCTTATGTTGGTAACATACTCGTGTTTTATATTTGCCTTTTTTTTTGCATCACAACAGACCAAGAGACACAATTACAGTGCTACAGAACATCCAGGTTTGAGAAAAATCACATTTAATTATTGTGTTATTACTAGGAATGAAACCCTGAACCTTTCGTGTGTGAGTCAAGCGTATTGACCACTTCACCACGGAGGCCGTCAATATTTATGTAAAAGCCTTATGGCCGTAAAAAAAATACGAAATAAAATAATACTGTGTATGTGTCGCCTATATATCGCCGCCAAATTGTTAGATTAGCCACTTGATTGGATGGCTAGGTTGTTCATTAAATGTATCAGAATTATGAAAAAAGAGAATTTCGCCTAAGTTTGATAAGAATCGTGTCAGGATGTGAGGACTTTGCTAATAGTGTCTTGATAATTTGATGTACTTATGTGCTTTGGAATGCAATTTTTTTTCTTCCATTATTTGAGTGCATGTTGTATCAAGCAAAATCTTCTTATATTTTCTATATGTAGTATGCAGTTGTATTTTGTGTTGTTAAAATAATGTAAGAGTAGTGAGTCCTCATAAATGCGACCAAAACAAGAATAAAAATTAAAATATTATTTAAAAATAATATATTTTTAATTTTCACGCATATTTTCGTGGATAAAAGGCGATTTTCGATAACGAACCCGGAACGTTTCGTGCGTGTATCAAGCGTCTTAATGGCAACTACACCCTGGAGGCCGCTATAGTTTGCGATGGTTTGGATATGTAGAGCAAATGAACGGAAAAATACCGACCAAAAAGATTAACGATGACAATATTAATAGATACAGAAAATGAGGTAGACCAAGAAAAACATTACATGACCAAATCAAACAAATATTTGAAGACTGAGTCAAAGGTCTGAATTGTCAGTGCGCGTGCATGACAAGATGTATGAATGTAGAGGAAGTGAGGTCTGTATGCAAAAGCAAAGTAATACGTATTCTATTCTCTCTGCCTTACCCCTACGGGAACGGCGCAATGGTTTGTTTGAGTAAATACATTGTTTATAGCGTCATTGTGTATCCCTATTTCCGCATATTAGTTCGCCAATGTGCGTAATGACACCAAAATGCAACGACCCAACCATTGTGGGATAATCGATTACGTCACACTTGTGACGTAAAAATAAAACTCGAAACAACAGTTAAGCTTTTTGCTTAATTTAATACCGCAAAAAATAACAAAATTGATGACCATAATATAATAAAGGACATAATTACAACTCCCAATTTGTTTATGTAAAAAATCTGTTTTATTTCTATGAATGATTTCTGGAATAAAAAAAAATATATTAAAAATATACGGGGAGGTCGCTCAATTTCGGACACAAGGTTTTTTTAATAAAAAACATAAATAAGTTTACAAAAACATACTAAATTAAATATGTACCTTTTTGACAAAAATATTTTTTTCAATCTACACTAAGTGACTGTAATATATAAACATTAAGCCTAATTTAGTAAAGTTTAGCTAAGAATATTCTTTACATAAGATTATTGAATCACCTTTAACAGTCAACAAATTATTATCTATGTTATAATACAGTTCAACAATTGATCAATTAAACCAAACAAACTAATACATTTAAATCAACAACTCAATTCAAATAAACAAACAAAAATTAATAAACACGTACCTAATTCCAAGCTGTCTTGTCCTGCAAATATTTTTCGACTCTATAGTAGTTCTTTCCAAACAGCCTTTATTTTATTTATTTATTTATTAATAAAACATATAAGACATGAATATCATGATATTATATTCCCAGGAATTGTACGAGAAAACTCATTTGGGACGGTACATAAAAAAAAATAGTACATTTCTTGTAACAATACATAGTATACATTTAAACAATAAAAATTTAAACAAATTTTAACAATCTATGAACTTAATATTAAAAAAGGAAAGAAAACATTTAAACAATCTGTGAACTTAATATTAAAGAAGAAAATAAAAACATTCAAACAATCTGTGAACTTAATATTAAAAAAGAAAAGAATAACATTTAAACATTCTGTGAAATTAATATTAAAAAAGAAAATAAAAACATTTAAACATTCTGTGAACTTAATATTAAAAAAAGAAAAGAAAAACATTTAAACCTAAAACACAATATATAGACTATTCACAGAAACTGAGCTAAAAACTATCACTTTCAAAAAGATTCAAGAAATAGGTCTTCATTTCTGGTCTTTGAGATTTACCACTCGACATTTCATTTTTAAGGTCATCAGGCAGTTTATTAAATTGTATACGACCAATGTATTCCAGAGACCTTTTGCCGAACTTCGTGGAACAAAATTTAGAAATGTGAAGATTTTTTGCATGTCGTGTATTATAGTTGTGAATTTCATGATTAAATGTAAGTTTTAAATTTGTGTGAGCAGAAAAGTTTATGATGTTTGAAATAGTGTTAGTGATGTCATACAGTGCCATTACCTTGAAAGGAAGTATTTTTGTGTTACGATAAATATCCTTGACATGGGAATTCCATTTCAAACCAAGAATGCTTCTCAGAGCTCGGTTTTGAAGAACTTTGCTTGGCAATTTTTTTTATTTTTATGACACAGCTTGAGCTTTGAGAAGTACCTTGTTGTCGAATCGTACGCAGTTTGAGGCAAAAGAAATATCATTTTTTTAAAGTCTAGTAGTGGGCACAACTTTCATATCTTTATTTATCGTATAAAACCTATAAAAACCTCTGTTTCTCTTAAGAGTCTTCTCTTTTAAAATCATAAATATTTTTTTGTACATAGATCAAATTTTCACAAATATATTGACATGACTTACAATATATTGATTTCTTAAAATTTTTAAACATTTGACATTGATTGAGGATAAGATAAAGTAAATTAAAAGGTTTCCTCTCATTTCAGACAGTTGATATTTCGTTTATTTTAAGAGTAGTTTTTATTAACAAGAAAAATTAAAATAATGGTAGTCTTTTATATCAAGACGTCGAATTTTAAAAAATAAACCCTAAAAATGTTATCCAATAATCAAACGGAGTATTCTTAAGTACACTTAAGATTTCAGATGTACTCCATAGGGAATCTTTCTTCCAAAAAAGTTCCATTTTTTTTTCATGCTGCGAGCCTTCATCGATCGTCTTGGTCATCTTCATCGAACTCACAATATTTTGTCATTTTAAAATATAAAACATCCTGACAATTATAGAATAAAGGAATTGTGAAAAATAAAACTTTCTGGTGTTAGGTGTCATTTGACGTCCGGTCTTAGGGCCGTTATTATTCAAAGTAAAATATTTCTTAATAAATTTTATATTTGAAGCACTAACTTTGTGGTTATTCATTATAATAAAATAAATAAAACGACTTTAATTTTAACCACTTTTTTTTCCATCGACTGGTTTTACAGTTAAACGAACTTTTTTTCTCAATGTTTACTTAACTAATGAATTCTTTTGGATTTTATTTTAAATTGTCAGAATGCTGCCAATCAAACAAATTAATCAAGTATTCTTTTCTTGAAAGGGTGGTAATGTGAGCTGCTTACATTCGAAACAAGGTAGGAGTGGATTAAAATATTGTTTAATAGAGATTATACAATAATTCATAAAATCACCAACATGAATCACTTACCTGCATATAGCAAGACAGAATATTTAATTCTATAGAATGTATACATTGTTATAAATATTGACCCCAACAAATTAATTTGAAAAAAACTTTGCTCGGTTTACAAATTCCAAACGCTCTGGTGGTTTAGGAGCTATCCGACACATCGGGAACTCCTCCTATAGTTTAAAATTTAATAAAAAATAATTTATATCTAGCACCACATTTCAAAAGCCTCTGGTCTTTTTTTATCTCTTTCGGTAAGGCATCATGTCTCACAACCGTACATCAATATGCTCCATACATATGTCTCGGCAAGTTGCGTGCGGAGTTTTAGATTGTTATTATTCGACTCAAAAATCTTTGATTTTTTGTTAAACGCAAGCCTCGCTTGGTGTATGCGGCAGTCGACTTTTCTTTTCTTTCTCCCATCCCTCAGGTGATCCTGCTTCCAAGGTACACAAACTCTTAACTATATTCATTCGTTGCTCATTACGGGCCACAGTCATTACTTTGGTTCTGCTCCTGTTTAATTTCGTATATAATTTATTATTTAATGCATTTTCCATGGATGTCAGAGCCTCAGTGAGTTCTTCTTCACATTTAGCAATCAGGGCGAGGTCATCGTCAAACCTTATCATGTCTACTTCTCTTCGTGTATTTTAACACCTTCTCTATGACTCATGTTTTCCCTGATTTTATGGATTGCGCTCTGTGTATATCCATTAAATAATACTGGAGACAGCAAGCATCCCTGTCTGACTTCCTGTGTTATTTTGGCTTCTTTTATGTTTTTCATAATATTGAAATAAACATAAAACAACTTTCTAATTAACCACGTATTTTTTATAGTTTTTAAGAAAACAATATTTTTAAATAAGAAATTAAAAAGGCAGTTCATAATAAAAACAAAATGACATATGACCAAATAAACAATATTTCTTTTAGTCCACTCATGTCTTTAACCACCCTTAGTCCACGCCTGAATTTTAAACTGATAAAATAATTCCTAGAAAGAGAAACTGTGAACGGCTTCGCATGTTCTTTTAATGACCACTAAATTTACTCCGAACATAGGCGCAAATTCAGTGCAATCAAACTCGAGCAAAAATGGTATTAAATAATAAAATAAAAATACTTTAAATAAAATTTTGACATATAAAATAACTGAAATGATGCAGATGTAGATATTTAATTTCTCATTATCTTAATAGATTTTATTGTTACCTTGTATGAAACAAACAGAAACGTCATTCTCAAGAAATTTATCTTAAAACTCAAACAAAATTAAAATTTTGCGAGTATCACATAAAACTTATTTACATAATTTTTCTCATAACTGACGCTTCCGCTGTCTTCAAAGAAAAGCTTCCAGACTCATTCGGTCCATTTTCCCGTGAAAAAAACAACAAACTATAACGAGTTTTCTGATGCTTCCTACTTTGTTATACACAGGAAATTGCTCGTTATGTACCTAACTGATGCTTGCATAAATGAATTACTACCAAATGTACAGAACGAAAAAATATTCTTGCCTAAATAATATAACTATGAATTTATTTTGTTTTCTTGTATCGTAATATTATTGGAAATATGGTGTAAATTTTAAGTTAGTACTTATATATTCATTAATCCCTTTTCCCCGTTTTATTATTTAAATTATAATATCCGTTTTTAAATAAAAAGAAAACTGATTATTTTATCCAATATTGAATATGCATTTTCTTAAATTGAACGGCTATGGTAGGGGAGAAGATATTGCTTTAAGGGCCTGTCAACAAATTGTACATTTATTTACGTGCATATTTCAAATAAATAAAATAAGCCATATTTTTTATGTTGCTTTATGTCTAAACTCAACACAGAAGACAAGTCCTATAGAGTTGGAACAAAACTAATTGTGCATAGGACACTTCCCTGGTTAAAGTACTTACAAATAAAGTTGACTATGATCGTCATTTGTGACCAACGCGTAGCCACCAGACACGCCTAACAGTTTACGATCGCCTCGCATTGGCTTTTTTTTGTACGCACCTTAACGTGAAAGAAAAATGCTTCAGTTTAAGTCTTATACCCGTATGCAGAGACAATACTTAAAGTGAGGAAAGTACATTATATTGTCTTCACCTTCGGGTCATTCTTCGCATTTGAGATTAGAATGTACTTTCCTCACCTTAAGTTTTGTCTCTGCATACTGGTATTAAGGTAAATACGATACAAGACTTAATATATCTCTCTTATTTTTTTAAATGACGAAAATTTGCTTTCTGTAATCTTAAAATCGATATTTTCACACCGCATTTGGAAAGTTTGTACAAATATGCTGGATTTTAATATAAAAAATATTTATCTTGCTATGCGAAGAAAAATTATGTGAATTAAAGTGATGCCAATACCACAATAAATCTGTTAAAGTGTATAAGAAAGAGCACGAGAATATAACTTATAACAAGGAAGACAGAGACGCTATTATATGGTCGGTGTTTGTACGAAAGAGACAAAAACAAAAGAAGACATTTAATCAATCAATTGGTTATTGGCAGTAGGCGAAAGTGCCCGTTAGTTATATGACCAGCGTATTTATAATTTTTTTTTTTATGTTGTTATAACAGGCATTATTTTTATATATTTTTTTAATTATGGGAAAATAATTATTTAACAGCGTGTCGCTTTGTTTTTTTTTAAATGTCAGAACTTTGTCAGAATATTTTGTCTTTTGCTTGTGGTAATACAGACAGCAATTGTTTTTTTTTTACCACAGCCTTTTAAGAGTTAATACATTATTAACATTTAATAATAAGTTTTTTTTATAAAATGTTGTTATTATAGTTAATAATAACAAAAAATGCATACGGGGGGGGATAAAGAGTAAATGACAGTTAAATATTGGAAGGAAGGTGATAATTCAATATAAACAAAAACTTTTTAAGATTATAAAAAACAATATAGGCAATTTAAATAAAGAAGAGGTTAGAAAACATAAAATGTTTTATCTCAAAACGTCACTTTTTGATATTTATTTTATGTACACATTTTCATTAAATGTATAAATAAATTCAGCTTGAAAATATTTTTAAGAGTCAGAGATAAAAGACGCTTTTAAAAGGCGTGGGTACCTGAGCCAATAATTTTAACGAATTTCAAAGAAGAACAATTTGGAACATAATTCGTTTTATAACTCATGTTTGTCTCTAGAATATACTCTTATAGTACATATATCTTATATTATATAAGGACATAACAGGAAATAACTCGCTCGTTTGAGAAAACGAAGTAATAAAAACAAAGTGCATTATTTTCAGACCGTCTTTTCTCTTTGTTCTAGAAACAGACATGTTCCGTTTGCTTTCGTTTTTCGCCATGCCTCGTTTATCTTTGTTTGTGTAAAATATAACTAAATGTTTATCTTAACAACGTGAAACGTGAAGGATCCGGTTAAAAAAATCATTGGAACTATTTTTTTAACAAAATACACATTTTACATCCAACAATGAATCGTTGTTGATCTAAACTGATATTGTAAACGCAAAAGTGAGGTTGACTGTTCGTTTGTATTTTTTTCACGTCACAACTAAGTGACCGATCGACGTGATTTTTGCATAGGAATAGCAAAAAAGCTGAAATATGAAATATCATCATCATTCCCATTCCGCACCTAATGGTGCATAGGGCACTGCATTGGTACACCAATCGCAGCGTACCTTGATCGTTTTTTGTGACGTGAAGGTAAGATGATCAGTCTAACGCTTCAGGTGCCAGTCCAGGGACTATGAAATATTCCAGTGTAAAAACACCATTCATATACTTGTCTTTTCAAGCATATAGGGACTTGTTTATTTTCAAAAATATTTTTAAGTATGCCGAAAGCAGCCCAACTTATAGAAGTATATATATAGTATATATATAAATACACGCCTTGTAGTAGTATATATATAAATCCATGCAATGTCCCGCAGCAGTCTCCTGCAAAAGTCTGATCCCTAAGACAAGACCCAAACTTGTACACTTCTCATGAAAATGGCTTTCGTTTTGGAGAACTTAATATTTTCATGAAGGATATTACACACTCTTGGGGCCACAAAAAAGAAATTTCTCTGAGCGATTTTCGTACGTGTTTTTGGTATCAAATAATTCAAATTACAGGAGAACCTCGTACAAGCATTCTGCTGGGATCTCTTCGAATTCTCAAAATATTTCTGGTATGGCTTTCAGTTCCGTCAGCGATTCTCGTCCCTCTTTATCTCCTCTATGGTTGCGAAACGTCATCCTGTCGATGTTCTATTCATCTTCGAGAACAGAAAAAAGTCACTGGGGGCCAAGTCCGGTGAATTCGGTGGCTAAAGCATCAATACGGTCTGGTTTTTTGACAAAAATCGCTAACAAGCCACGAGGCGTGAGCGGGCATTCGTCATTTTTGCTCTGGAATAAAATTAAAAATTCTCAGGTTGCACCAAAATGAGGCTTACCTGTTTTTCAGTCAAAAACCAACTACGCCTCCAAAATGGCCGAAAATTGACAAATTAATTATTATTAGCATATGTTACAATCCAGGGAAATAAAATTCTCTTGCGATAGGGAAATATCACATTTGTTCATTAATTTTAGATATAAATGGGTCTATAAAATACTTTTGAATAAATTTTGTTTAATTATTTTACCTAAATACCATAATATTTTTAATTTTATATTCCCGCGAAAACAGTTCATTGCATTGGCCACGCCCCTAATACGTCTCGATTCGGTTAATTTTAAATTTTTGTTACCGTTTAAATTTTAACATCGTCATGGATCTTGATGTCACAATTGTCAAGGTCAAACATGTTGCAATTTCGTGAAGGCGTATTTTAGAAACAATTTCATTTTTAAAATCATGTTTGGAAATTTTTCTTGCATATATACAATCAATCCATTTCACATGTTTTTATCGGAATAATATTTCCCTATTATGCAATTTTTTTCAAATTTTTTTTTATCAAAACTTTTATCTCAAACTATATATTACATAAGAATTAAAAGAACTTTCATGTATGTGAGAATCACAAAATACTAAAATAAAATTCCCTAACCAGTAAAAAAGAAGTTCAATGTACCTCAATGTTAAGAAAATTCCGGATGGAAGTGGGGAAATCATAGCCATCATTAATAAACATGGCTTCCCGTATTCCATCCGTATCCGGATCGGGATTCGAAATTTTTCACGTGTGGAGGTTTTTTTATCCAATGACCGTAATATAAATAACTTCGTGATGTAAAGGCAGCGAAGCGTGGGCTGAATCCGTCTCGCCGTGTGACTTTAGGATAAAATAGCGTTGAATAACCGTTTTCATGCGTACGCAAAATACAAAGCGAATATCCAGAGTTTGGTTTTGAAATATAACCTTAAAATATTGAGTAAAAAGCCAGTCAGGTTTGATGAAAATATTCCATAATAGTTGTATCAAAGATGGTACATATTAAATCGTACGTACATATCAATTTA
The DNA here is from genome assembly GCF_059751315.1 of Micrasema longulum. NCBI lineage: Eukaryota > Metazoa > Arthropoda > Insecta > Trichoptera > Brachycentridae > Micrasema > Micrasema longulum. The sequence goes on from NW_028278073.1 coordinate 135,562, forward strand.
TTTTAAATTGTCTTAGATTATTTTTTTAATAAAAAATAATGTTGTTTCACTGGGGTGTCATTTTACATAATGTAAAATGTTCCCTAAATACATAAAATATACGCATACATTTCACTGTTTGAAAATGTTTAAATAAATCATTTAAACATGCATATAACAAACATTTATACTTACTATTTAAAAAATTTAAGTTTGTAAGTGAAAATTCTTGATGGAAGTTCATTGTAATTTAGTTTAGTTCATATTTATTTAGTCAGACCAGTCTGTCAGTCAGACTGACCAGTCTCGAAGATGTCGCGAAAGCGATGAAACCGGTCACTGGATATTCCAAATTTGTGGATTAAAGTATCACTCGTGTTTTATTTATATAATAAGTTACTATTTAAGTTATTACAATTTACCAAAATTCTGTAATTTTGAGGCCAAAAAACTCAAAAATAGAAAGTAAAAAATAATTTGTGGTAAAGCGGTCTTCAAACCACATAACTTCAAACCGTGAGTCTTTGACACTACCACGGGACTACACATGCATTCTTTTCATCATTCCTGTCTTCACACCATATTATGTTGAAATTAAGATGATCGGTCTAACGCTTCAAGCACCAGTCTAATAGCGTTTAATTTTTTTTTTTTTTTTTCATGTTTGTCTTTATTTTATGCTCCAAAACGAGTTTTATACTTCCGGGGCTTGTATTCTGAATGAAATTGTGCGTGAAGGGATCGCTCTGTTAGCGTGTCTTTAGTACGTCAATACGCGTTAAAAATGCGTTTACTACGTTCGTTTTTGCGTTCAAAATACCACTCCTGGAAGAATATAATTAAAAATAAATGCATATTGCAAATGAATAATATTTTCGTTATTTCAGCACATGTTAATTTGATTTTTCTTTAATTTTTCTTTTCTTTTCTTTCCATGGTCATGTCATTCCATATATTTATATGTGCTATAAACTTTTTAATAATTAAAAAATAAATGGCCCACGCTCAGACGCTGTAGTCTTTGTGGGCATTTTTTCCAAGTCATGTTATAGCTCAATTTTAAGATGTATTTTTCCAAAGTGTTTTTTGTAATTATATTTCTATGTAAATAATATGTGTATGGAAAAATAAACAAAAAATAAGAATAAAATATTATGAACTTATACCTGTTTATTCGAATAAAAATAAAGGCAAAATTGTATTGATCAAAAGACGTTTAAATACACAGATTGTTATCATTATAAAAATATGTCAACTAGTTTATCTACTTCTTTTTCACATCCGCTACTTAGTGGAGCACGTGGACATCGCCTGACCTCCAAGAGACCTTATCGTCAGCGGATGCAGCCGAAAAAGCCTTCCATGACGGCGGAAACCCGCAGGTGTAAAGATGTGACATGGTTAATGGCTTTCCTCGAGCATCTGCAGCACGTGTTCAAGCCAAGTTATTCGCTGCACCCCTAAAATATAGTTAGCTCGTTTGAGGAGGCTGATGCATCCGTTCTCGAACTACAATATTGGTTAAAAAATCAACAACCGTATATCTATTTTTCTCCTAGAGCACTTAACTAGAATGTACCAGGTCATAAACCTTCTAAATGATAATATTTTCATACTTTTGTACTTCGTTATTTTTCAATCCACTGCAACCAATAGAATAGTTGGCTTGGGGGGCTTCGCGGCATCTATCATAAACATTATTCTTAAGAATCTTATTCCAGTGTCCTCCAACATATCTGTCTGAGCAGCAGTTTCGATACATGAAGGTGATGGATGGCAAACAATTTCACACAAAATAAGCATCGACACACTTTTGGTCGAACGATAAGGAGAGGTTTCAGAAAAAAATTCGTCAAAGTTAAATACAAAACCAGCACAATTTTTGCTCAGGGGCACCACTTTATCTCACCGAGAGATTAACCTCTCAAAGAAAAAAATATATTTTCAAGAGAAAGGTTCAGGACTTGATTTTTAATTGAGAGGAGGGCTTTGAGTTGGAAACTATTTGTCAATTTTCTAAATAGTTGAGCTGGTTGTTTCATGTAAACCAAATGTTTGTCATTTTGTATTGATGTGCGTTGTTATTTATGATGATATTCTTGTTTTGTATATTATTTTTGTTGTGCTTTATTTTGTAAGTAAATTATTCTTCCAAACTCATTACAGGACCATAGTTCCCTTGAGTTAGGACTTGCGTCTCAATAAATAATGTAAATAAAATTATATTACGAATTAATCAAAATTTCATTTTCGAACAAGTTTCCTATCTTTGTTTTAAATTTTATTGGAATAAGCCACAATTAATAGGACGTCTAGTTTAGAGATTAACAAGGGTTTCATTGTAAAATAATGTTTTGAGGTTGGAGCAATTTTTCATTACCCCTTCTTCACTTTGTAGTCCTTTAGTGAAATTTGGCGCAGACCACAACACAGTGGTGATTTATTTTCCAACTACTGGCATTAACTTACTAAAACCTGCATTCAAAATATATTGCCACTGTGTAAATTCAATTTAACAACATTGCGAGATAAATATTTCTAAAGTTTTGTATAAAGAATTGTGGACCTGTGGTAATGTCACGGACTCTTGATCGGTCCTCTATATGTACAGGATAATTACTACAATCTACGTACAATTATTTACAATAAAAATAAAAATCAATATTTTTTGTTAGCTCAACACTGCGTAATAAATCAACCATGTTTTTTTAAAAATAAAATGGCGTTGCATATTAAGATTAATGCTTTTGCCAATGTCATATCAAATTATTTTATAAACAAACTGGTTCGCAGTTCGCAACCAAGGCCAACCGTCGGGTCTGCAACATAAACATAGGTAAGCTTAACAGTTCCGAAAAAGTTTTTTCCTTCTTCGTTTAAAAACTAAAAAGGAGAATCCCTACACAAAACGATCAATCCTCCACCCACACTCGTACCACTGTCACTGATCCATCAACAGGCACCAGTCGTGCACAACAAATTGATTCCGTTAGTTTTTTAAAAATTAAGTAAAAAAATGTAGAAATATGGATTCCTGCTCGCTAAGATGAGTTGATATTTGGATAATTGTTTGGATATATATTTATAAGATAAGATGAGTTGGAAGAGAAATTAGTGGGACCAAAGCTTGGAAAAAGGTTGGCATTTGGTAATTTATTGGGTAAACGAAGAAAAAGTGGTTGAGGTCTACTTCTTTAGAATCTCAATCGCAAATGGGGAAGCCAAAAACACCAAGATGGGTCCTCGTACAGCAACACCTTATTATCATTTAACAAATGGTGGATGTATCTTTTTTGTTGAGCAAAATTTTCTTTGCTGAACAAAACGAAAATCAAAGTTGACGTTTACGTTGAAAGGGCCTATTCTTTTGATATTTAGAGTAATTAAAGAATACAAAGGTAACTTGATATTAAGAGATATTAAAGAATACTAAGGTAACAAATGTGAAACATTAATGGATTTAAAAAAAAGCTAAAGTGAAAGTCAACGAAAAAATTTTTTTCAAAAAAAATTTCGCGCAGTGTAGGGTTAATAGGACAACGCGGGAGAGCTATTAAATATGGAGTGAAAGAACATTTAGCTTCACAAAGATTAAATAACGACTAATCAAACTATGCATCACATTTAAATGAATTTAAACATACTTTTGATAAAGAAAAAAACATAAAAATTTTACACGTAGGACATAAAGGTCAAAAGTTAGATAGATTAGAAATTTTAGAAATAAATAGGATAAAAAATTATTGCGATAGAATTTTAATAAATCAGCAGATAGAATTTAAAAACTCACCCTTATTAGCCCCCTTAGTTAGACCCTGTACATTGTAATAAAACAATAAATATTTTTCATAACATAGAATATCCTCTTAAAGTACACCGCCAACACGTTTTTCGATCATTTGTCTCACTCTGTTCCATTGCAATATTGCGTATTGTATTTTTTCAACTTATTTTTAAATGTACCTACACTTAAGATAATATTTAGTTTTATATAAATTATCCATACACTGTATAATATTCACCAGTCTGAAGATGCCCATTAGAGGGTGAAAGCGCTAATTGGTCAAAATAAATAAGTGGAAGTGTACCAAGTATTTTTTAAATTAATAATATATGTAAATATAAGTTATTACATCATTACAATGGAATTCCATAAAGAAATGTCAATAAATAATTTTAATGAAATAAGTTTATGGGTATGTTTATAATTATGTTCATGTTTATATGGTTGAATTGGCTCTGCACTTTACAGCCATTTTACTGGAATAAAATAAAATAAATAAATGAAATCACTAGAATCTCTTAAGTATCGGAAGAATGATCAATTTACATTTATATTTTTTTCATTTTTTTTGCACCACAACAGGTCAGGAGGCCTAATTACGAGAACAGTGGTGAATTACATTACATAGCACCCAGGCTTGAGAAAAATCACATTTAATTTTTGTGTTCTCACCGGGAATCGAACCCGGAACCTTCCGTGCGTGAGTCGAGCGTCTTGACCACTACACCACGGAGGCCGCCAAAATGCCGCCATTGATCGAAAACTAAGTAAGGTTAGCTAAGCAACGCCAACGCTGAGAAAAAGCAAATGTTATAATAGATAAAACCATAGGTACTTCAATTATTGTTTTTAATATCGTTTTTAAAATAAATTTGTTTTTATTTCATTATTTCTTACATTGAAAGTTTATTGAATTACCCATTGCGGGAGTATGAACAAACAAAACTTTTAAAATGTATTTTATAAATATTTATTGTGTAAATACGCGTAATATATTTTCTCGCTCAACTCAATTTCCCTACATGTCTCAAACAAGGTTGAAATAAAAAGATTTCCCGAAGGATTTACTCCCGGCAAAACCACATTTGTTTTATCATCCAGAAGGCTGTCCTTAAGACATCTTTATATCATTTTATATCTACATAGATATCATATTTTGTTTTGTTATAAAATTACTTCGTGCATGGAGGCACTAGAGGAAAGTGGCGTACCTTTAAACGATGCATATATATTTATTTATTTTATGGAAACATACAGTCAACAAAGATTCAATTGCGTTTAAATTACATGTATTATTAGAGTAAATGTTCAGGTGTGTGTAAGCGTGTGCATTATTAAAAAGTAAGCGGAAATTTATCGCAGCTAGATAGAATGAGTCGTAGTTTATTTTTAAATAAATTGTTAAATATATCAATATATTTACAAATAAAAAAAATTAACAAGTACGATGGAGGAAAAAATGTTGTGCATAGTTAGTGCTACAGACTAGCAGATGGAATAAATATTTATTTCTTGTCGCGCAAAAGGGCACATTGAAATTGATTTTAGAGAGAAAGATTAAAGAGTCTAATTGTTTAATTGATAGTTTACATAAAAAGCATAACTCAGATATATTGAGTCTATTTCCAAGGGAAAAACGTGCATTTTGTTAAGTAGATTGCCTGTAAGTGCAAAGCGTTTTATTGTTTTTATAATCAAGGTATTTTTAAAATTCCCCTTAAAAATTTTCAATCCATTTGATGTACGTAGTGTATTGAGGACTCCACACAACTGATTCAAACTCCAAATTATTGCGTACAAAAGTAAAATGTAGTCTTTAATGTGCCAAGCTTAATAATTTTAAAACATTTAGGTTTGTTAGTGAAAATTCTTGATGGAAATTCATTGAAATTTATTGAAGATAAATATATTAAATTCCTTAATAAAGATACCAGTCTCGAAGATGATAAAACGAAAGTGATAAAACTGGTCACTGGATATATTTAATTTGTGGATTTAAAGAAAAACTCGTCTTTTATCAATATAGAAAAACAATGTAAACAAATATAATACACCTAATTATAATGTTTAATTAAGAGACGTTGAAGATGAGATCACTTAAAATTAAAACTGAAGTGGTCACACAATATGTATAAAAAATGCAGGTTCATTTAAATATTTTGTTTATTGTAAAAGGCACCTGTGCCGTATAATAAATAAATACATAAATAAAAATAGTACTTCGACTTATACTTTTAAACGGTGCGTTAAAATTTGAATTATATTTTTTTTACAAGTATTATAATATTCATCAATACTGTTCGCAAAGCGATGCGTTTATAAATTATATTGAATAGAAAATTTCATATTTTATTTATTGCCAGTTCACACGTCCAATTATTAACCGTCAAAAAAATAAAATAAAACTGACCTTTGAAAATCAAATAGTAACCGCTTCGATCGGTTTTTTGTAATGGGTTTGACCTTTTGTTGGCTTATGGAGATGAAGTGAGCGCAATGCTGCCGTGAAAAACCTGAACCACAAGTTCATAGTAGGTAACTAAAATTGTCATTAGTCCTCGTTTCAGTTCACATATGTTGTTTTTTTTTCAGGGCCTGTAATACCGACCGAGCGAAAACAATGTTAAGCATCTCTGCGGCGCAATAGCAAATTTGAGCGATATCAATAAACACCAATGAATATGCTTAAGTTATCGCGGTCATAAGTCAATGCGTGTGTAATCTCTAAATCAACGCTCGTGTCGGTTTGCTTTTTCGTTTTCCTTCCAAATAAATACAGTTCACAGCCGTAAAATCGGCGTTTATTAAAGAAAATAAGACAGTTTATTGCATTTGAAAAACAATATATTATATCTTTCTCTTATCTCCTATAAAAGACTTTTTTTTAATCAAAAACTTTGTTCCAAAAACGGAAAAAATTATGATGTATGAAGCCTATGTAAAAACTAAAATATTTTTAATGCAACTACTATGGGGAACAGAAAATAAAAATGACATAAACGGACTACAAAGACAGCAAAATAAAATATTGAAGTAAGTACATGACCTCTCCTATCTAACAGCAACTAAAGAACTCCATAAACAAACTGAAGCAATTAAATGTAACTGAACTCTTTAAACTAGAATCCTTAAAATTTATTCAAAAATTAGCCATGGATGTAATTGTAGACGAAGAACTAAAACTTGGAAAAAATTGTAGTAAACATGGACACAATACGAGAATATCAGAAAAATATCATATACAACCTTCTAAAACAAGACAAGGACAGTCGAAACTAATAAACCAAGGACTGAAATTGTACAATAAACTACCAGACAAAACTAAACGAAAGACTCAGACAACCTTTACAAAAGATGTTAATAATATTATCATTAAGAGTAGAATATGAATTTAAAAAGTAAATATATGCAGTAAAATTAATGTAACCCGTAAGGGTTTATCAAATTAATATTTAAAATTTAAAATAATAAAAAAATAAATAAAAAGTAAGTAGTATTTAATACAAAAAAATAAAATAAAATTACAATTACTATGGCGACTGCTTTTATTGACATTTGGCTTGCCAACCGTAGGCTTTATGCAATAAATAGCATGATAAATAATAAATAAATAAAAATAGCAGTTTTGGAATATTTTCCATATTTACACCGGAGAAATTCGCGAATACGACAAACAACCATGGTGAGAAATTGTTATCACGTCGCTTATAAGCACGTCGATAGTCATTTGTGATTGAGCTACTAGGCGAGACTTCAACTACACATTTAATTGAAGAACTCAATTTAACGTGCTGTCATAAATCGATTTAATTTATCCCTTTCCGATAACTGTTATCGTCGCGTCAAATCGATTAATTGGCCATAACAAAATATGTATTTAATTATCACTAGAGCTTTAAAAGAATGCATAATAGGTACCTATATTTTACATTTTAAGAAAAAAATTATATGGCATAGTAAAAGGCATATGTTAGGAACATTCTGTACGAATGTTCAAAGGTAGAAGAGTTTACATAACTTCTCTCAAATTGCGGACACTTCGACACTTTGAAGAAAGTTTTTTGATACCAACGATGTCACATTTTTCACTAAACCGTTCTAGTGATGCTTTTGCTGCATCGGGATCAAAACTTTATGCAAAGTTCAAAGACATGTTTCTAGTTCGAGCTTTATTGATTTATTTTGCATTATTTTATTTATTACCATGTTCTATTGAACCTATGTCCTGTTAAGTTGAAACACACATGCACACATGAAACATAGTGGTTTAATGTCGATTTCCAGACTGTTGTTCGCTCTAAACACTTAATTATTATTTTTTGTCATCGAGCAAACGCGTTTTGACTCTTGTGTGACAATGATGTAACACAAGTCTACATAAGATACAAGACTTGATAAATCTTAATTTTTTTATTAATTATGAAGTAATTTTTGTAATCTTCAAATAAACGTTTTCACATCGGATTTAGAAAGTAAAATATGTATAAATATGCTAGATTTTTATACAAAAAAAAATTATCTTGCTTAGCGAAAACTAATGGCTACTTTACAAGGCATCAGGTTCTTGACGCCCTTAACGTCCACTGCTGACTGTTCGTCGGCAGTTCATGTCAGAACTACGGGCTGGCAGTCAGCAGAGATGCCTTGAGGATCTTTGTGGACACTATATGCTCCAACTAGGGAGCGGACATGGGATGGGGATGATGAGATAAGCAATATCAACACAATCAAGAAAGTTCTCCTATGGTTCCGACATCTAGAGCGAATAGACAGCGAAAGAATGTCCAAAATGATTTACGATGTGAATGTTGATGGATGTAGAAACAAAAAATGATTGAAAATTCGTTAATTAATTATTCCGCGCCTAATGATGCATAGGGCATTGTATTAGTACACTAATTGCAGCGTATCTTGATCATTTTTGTTACATGAATGTAAGATGATCAGGATTATGCTTCATGTACCAGTCCAGGGACTATAAAATATTCTAGTGTAAAAACACTCTTTTAAATGAATATTTAAATATTCAAATATTGAAGAAAACGTAATACTCGTACATAATATAATGATAAGTTTCTGGCATGAAAATTCCAGAACAAAACTCGGCCAAAATCACTAAATATTCATATTTATATTTATACACGGTTTTTAAGGGCAAAACCGTGAAACTTAAGAGAGAAATTCCTCGTGGTCATTAAAAAAATCCTAATAAATTATTTCCAAAGTCATTGAAAAAAAAAAAAAAATTAAGATCTCAAAATGGAGTAATTCTTTTAAATCCGCAAAATTAAGGATTTACTTCATTTTGAAATTACAATAAAAAAAAATTAATGGCTTTTTGCAAAAATTTTATAAGGATTTTTTTAAAGCTTACCATGAGGATGGTTCCTCTGAAGTTTCGTGGTCTAGCCTTAAAAAAACGAGGATAACCAATATTCCTTCCCGTACATGAAAATCAGCTCTATTCGATCTACTCCTGTCTCAAAATATGTCCTTGTCGAATTTGTCATATTTTTTATATAGAAATTGAATGGTGTATTTAGTTTTGTGAAATTACGACATTTAATTTTTCAGCATCGCACGTCCAACCAGTGTGTGGGGGCGCGATGGTATGTTTACTTGTTTGCGTATTTATTACATGAATTAAACTAATTATGACTACATTTTCAGTATTATTAATCAAGTATGATAAATAATTTACCATCTACCATAAAAAAAAATAATAGCATATTTATAATTTTTTTTTTTAAAACTTAACTTCCGTGCGCCTTGAACGTAGACCTCGACTTTACATTTTATTACATTAAATATACTTCTTTTACTATGCACTATATTCAACAATACATTTATTATATTTTAACAACAATAATTTGAGTATATCCCAATTTTTGTAGATGAGAACTGGTTTCAACTACCTTGGAAGTTATATTTATATATTACAACAGAGATGAAGATCAGTTAATAGAAGAGAATATATAACATTAAAGAAAATGTAATATGTATTATACTTCTGAATTCACTTCTATAAAATGTTAATCATCTCTGTTGTCATAATATATATTAATATTAATAACTCCCTTAAAGGCTGTTCACGTCTACAAAAAATTGCAAAAACTTCAATTACTCTGGATAAAACCAGTTGGTTCTTAAAGAAGTACCAAAATCAAAAAATATTTTCAGAGACTGCCTAGTGTGTGGGTGAAATAATTCGGTGAAAGATGTTTAGTGTTATTATTTTTTATTTTGTAATTTGTATTTATATTGTGATATCTTTTACTGTTTGTGAACTGAAAATAAATAAACACATAAAAAAACTATCGAAATTAATAGCCGTTACATTTGTTATAAAAAAAAGGCTAAGACATAAATAACAAAATATCCTTCATTTCTTTTTTAAGTTGTTTTCACCTGTTCTAAAAAAAATGAAAAAATCATGTGAATTAAAAATACAGGTTTTTTAAGGAAATAACATGCATACAGGTATTACGCAAATCAAAATTCTGAGTATACGCTACTTCAAAAACGATATTTAGATTTTCAAATATTTACAGAAAAGATAACTCAAATATTTAAAGAACACTCGAATGTTTAGTTTCCAGTAAAATTGGTTATTACAAAAATGTTTACATGAGCTCTTCTATCGAAAATGCGAGAGTTGTAAAAAATACTTTTTGTAAAAAATTACATAAACAAGAAATGAATATTTCTTTATGCTATGATTTCTTTCATCTGTCAAATTAGTTATTAGTTTAACGATTTCATCAACAGGCGCCGTGGCGCAGTTGGTCAGACAGCTAATTGTGAAACTAGCGTCGCATGTTCGATTTCCGACAGTTGCAAGAAAAAAATCGAAAAAAGATTTTTTCTAAATTGGTCCGGGTTTTGCGGTATATTTTTCGTAACTTCCTTCTTTATCATATTTCCAACCTGCTGATAAGCCTCTTGAAGAGACTCAGCAGGTTATTCCTTTTTTTTTTTTAAATTTTTTTGTCAAGAGCCTTGTATTAAATTGAAAAGTACCGTAATAAGGAAATATCCCATACTAGAAATATTGATATATATATATATTAAACGGATTAAGAAAAAAATATTGTATTTTTGAAGTCAATATAGATAAAATGGAAAATTTTTTAAAAGAAATCATTTTAAAAAATGTCCCTACAAAAACGCGATAATTGTAATTCCAAGATTCGTAAAGATGTTCTACTTAAATTGAAACGGTCACGAACAATGTTTAAAATTTACCCGAATCGCGACGCATAAGAGGCGTGGTCAGTGTATGGACTGTTTTTGAGAGAATTCATTTTTTTATGCTAAATATTTTGTCCGCACCGTGTTGTAGTGGTCAGCGCATTTGCCTACCATGCAAGAGGTCTTAGGGTTGGATTCCCGATATGGTTGACATGAAATTTTAATTTAAAAATGTATTTTTGCACTAGAGCATTGCATAGTAGTATTGCATATTTTTTTATTATTTACGGTATATTTTCTAGTGAATATTAATGCCTACATTTTTTTAAATAATCGGTATGTTTTCTTCTTCTTGCGGTGCCTTGTCAGGTCCTCCCAACGTTGGCAATCACTGCAGCGAAAGCATCTCGGTCCTGCGCTACTCTTGTATTCCGCAGCCAGGACAACTGCTTATTGGATGTACTCGCCATAGTGATTCCTAGGAAAAGATGACCAGAGTGGTTTTCCGTTGACTTATCTGGTGGATTTTTCTGTAGGGGTTACCTTCCCTTAGCTAGTTGGTTCTGGTTTGGAGGCGCCAGAAACTCGCCTTTCATCCTTTCGTTATCTGCTGTAATCACACCGTTATGAGTGTGATCCCATTGTTCAGGGTTCGTGACGTGGACGCTTACGAGTAGGACCAGTCAGTAGTGCTGCCAGTGGAATGCAACTGGGCGTTCGCAGCATTTAATAGAATCACACCCTCCAGCAAAATGTGACTCACTGCGACCTTACTGACAGTTTGAACCCCTATGTTTTCGTATTTACATTAATTATTCATTTTTCCATTATAACTAGTATATTTTCTAACATCATTAAGTTATTTTTCAAAGATATAAAACATCGTGTTAAAAATATTTAAATTGGAACACAGTTGTATGTAAAGCTTGAAGCAACTAGGTAATAGGAATAAATCAGTTTTTGACATAGTTTTTTTGGCAACGAACTAAAAAAATGAACATGTTTTATTGATTTAACGGAATAGTTATTGATATGAAATAAGTTGTGTCAGAAAGAGATAAAAACTAAGGATTAAATTTTTCAATGTTATGAATAGTAAACGCCTATCAGAAATAATGGTTCTACGTTTAGTAAGAAAAGTAAAACTATGAGAGGAAGAAATATCTCCTTATAAGTCAAAATAAATGTAAGATTTATGATTCACAATCTTTAGGTTTTATTTTGTTTCATGTATAGGTAGATGCGATGTATAAATTATTTTAAATCAAGGGTTCCAAGCAACAGAACCAAACTGATGGCTTTGAACGTATGCATTAGGAATATTATATTTTGAGTGAGGCGGTTGTTCCAAATGATTGAGTGGTACATTTTATAAAGCCCAGATTTATACAAGCCTTTTATATGGACGCATGACTATGAGAATCATATATATGTTTATTTATTATTAATACTCACACTAATATCTCTCAGATTGTTTTTCCTTAAATGACCTTTACCATTAACTTCCATACTTGCAAATAATGTTATATTTGTTTTTAACTCTTGTGTGGCTGTGATGTCACACTAGTGTTGGGTGTGTAAAACAGTGCATGAGATCTCGCTCGAGTATAATTATTGGGAACGTACAAACTGATCTCTTTCAGTAAATTTGGATTATATATATTTCTAGAAATCTTACAGAAATGTTTTCCAAGACAAATTTGACAAAAGAGATTCGAGGGTGTTGTAATCCAGCATCCCTGCTAAAAATAATGATAGATACAAGAATGGATAATTATTATTTTCTTTAAGATATTAAAGAACAATACAATCCTATAATATAATTTTGAAAAATTTGGGAGATTTGATGTTTTCAGAACAACGCCAACGTCTTCAGTGGTATCTAATAGTTTTATATTTCCATTAAAAATTCGCACGATGTCAAAAACAAAAATTGGTGTCCAGTACATTTCCGCTCAATGTCACACAAATTCGACCAGCGTTCGTTTTATCGGCCTGTTTTCACAATTTGTCATAAATCTCAGTATTTGCGACGCCGATGTGTCGTCGTTAAAGCCAGGTTCTAATTATAAAATTATACGCCCTCCTTCGTTACCCGCATAAATCGCAGTTCGTTCCCATCTAAACCTTACCCACGCCACGACTGCACGCGGTATATATTTCTGACCGGTACGGTTCATAATTGGTTTTGGCAAGGTGCCACTATTGGCAAAATTATTAGATCTTCCGTGTCAAATACCAAGGCAGGTATGTATAGTGTATAGAGACCCTCTCGTCTCTAGTTAACGCTAACCTCCAGAGAAAATAGCGATGGGTTTTTAAGCTATTATTGGAGGTTCGCGACAAAACTGCGAAAGCATGCTAAAATAATGTGAATCTCGGGAGAATTGTGAGGCGTTGCAAATTGCACTTATTTAATTTATATCCCGGTAACCAATGTGAACATTAACACGATTTTTTTTGTGATCTTTGTGATGTGGAATATACTTAGACTTACAAGAAAAAAAATATGTTTAGGTTTATCCTATTCTTTTTAATTTAATACTTTACAAAATATCAAGAGAAATACATAAAACTTTCATTTGAGAGAAAGAGATGTAATTTTAATAACATCAAAAGAGACAATTTTTATCAGGCGATCATTTCCCAATCTCAGGTTACCGAAGATTAACTTTGAGTGATCTCAGGTTACCATGCAGTGACCCGAGGGAGTTTTTTTACACATTATTTTAAATGTTATCAGCGTTATGATTTTTGGAAGTTTTGGATTTTGAAATTACTCCACCTGTGACGTCAGAAGTTTTTTTCGCTGAGTTTTGCGGATTAGTCATAAGGCTTCCTGTAAGCCGTAAATTTTATTATTTTTTCATGCATTTTCGAGAAATTTTACTGTGAGATGAAATACTCCAATTTGTACCGCGCGTAAGAAAACATTTATTGTATTCAATTCTCCGTAGCACCGAACATCCTCATTGAATTCTGTGACTGCACTTTCTTTTTAAATGGGAGTCTAATTTTTTATTTTCTTTATTTTTTTTTAATAAAAAGAGAAATATTTGAGTTCTTATTATTTACTCAAATGTTAAAACTTTCAGACCATTTCCTTAAAGTAGTAAATATCTGATATATTTAGTGTAGGGTATTTTTCCTATAGAACAAACCTTTTGAACATTTTTAAAGATGGTGAATGGTAATTATATTTATTTATTCATGCATTTCATAATACATATAAATGTACATACACTTTTTTGTTCACTTTGCCTAGCTATGTGAAACAGTTCTTATGATTTTCTTGTTGTTTTACTGTAGAATGTTTTATTATTTAAACTTTCTACTGAATATGTTGTTTAAATTTTAGGTTAATTTTTTAAATATAAATCTTGGGTATAAGGAAATTCATCTTTTAAAAAGAAAAAATTAAACCAAATATGTAAGTACGAGTATTATAAATGTTTGTAAAAGGCAGATTTGCCGTTAATGTTAATAAAATAACCTTTGCTGGAAAAACGGAAATCGAATTGTGGTAGAGTGGGATTTTAACCTTGGACCTTTGGCACGTGAGCCCACAATACTACCACGGGACCACAACTCGCTTCATAAAAAACCTTGTAATCGTTTTATTAAATTTGTGTTTTTCTTATTACTCCCAAATATGTCAGCCGCAAAGGATTTCAAAAACAGTTAAATATTGTTAATATTTATTACGTTGTGTAGAATTTGGTTTTTCGGTTAAAGTTTGTAGATACGAGTAAAACAATATACAAATCTCAGCTGAAGCATAATCCCACAGCGAGTAAGTAATCCACGTAGGTTTTAATATAAATATTTTAGAGAAAGTTGGTGTACTAGCGAGGGTGTTTACTGTACTACACAAAGTATAACGAACACTTGTATCGGATTCTAAGACTCACTATCAAGTAGAAAACTTTATCAATTTCTTCATACTCCCACGCGGGGATATAACTTTTACTTGTCTGAATATGAAATCCCACCTTATTTGTTTCTAAATACTTCATATTATTTATTAAATTTCATTTCTTATGGCTTCCATACGATCATCACTAAAAAACATAAATCATCTATTAGAAAATTACATGAGTTGATAAATATCAAACGCCAATATACATAACAATCCACCACAATGTCTATGTGGACCTACTAGCTTCTGATTTGAAATAGAGTTTTTTGACATTATTGTCATTGTAATAATAAGGATATGTTTTGATTCAAAGAGTAGTGAAATCATCATATATTTTTTTACTACATTTTGGAGAACAAATGTCAAAAAAATAAATTGGTTGGACAAACTGGTGTTTGATATTTAACAACTGTCAGAGATGCTCTTTTTTTTGCGTATATTGTAATGATTTTAATTGGGTTAAGTAGGTACTCGACATTAAAATTTAGAATAAGTTTTCTTCAAATGGCAATTATCACTGACGCCTAGTGGAAGAATGTGAAAGCTAAATGACTAATGCTGCAATGACATGCTAAATTCAATGGTAGATACAGAATAATAAATCGGTAGATTTCGGTAGATTTATTGTCTTAGGGGCTTTGATAGTGGGAGAAAGGGGTTGGGGAATGTATTATAATTTCCTTGCCTTTTTTTATGATGAAATTGCGATAAACAAAACAAATGGCGGCCCTTTACATTAATGGCTGACGTTTGCATACCTGAATCGATTTCCAGTGAGATCCTAATAATTTACGTAATTTTTAATGTTGATCGAAATTTTAAGCTTAATGATAAAATAATCACTACTAAACGTTAAAATAAGTAACTGAATTTGAGCAAAAAAAGTCATAAATGTTTCTTTATTTATTTATTCATCTTGCTGATATTTTTGTTTTATTTTATTAACATAAACGGCAAATCTGCCTTATACAAAAAAATGTATACCTATCATGTTTGGCTTAATATATTTTTATTTTTTTTAAAAACATAAATTTCCTTCTACCCAAGATTTATAAAAAAAATAAACCTAAAAATTATACGAGATTTACCAAAAATTATACAGCATATTCAGTAGAAAATTTAAATAATTCAAGAATAAATGTTAGAAACAAAATTAAATAATAAAATTCTACAGTAATACAACAAGAAAATCATAAGTACGGTTTCATACAGCTGGGAAAAGTGAACAAAAAACTGTATTTATTATGAAATGCATGAATAAATAAATAAATTTATCATTCACCATCTTTGAAAAAGTTCAAAAGGTTTGTTTTATAGGAACAATACCCTACACCAAATATATCAGATACGTGGGAATAACTATTGCCGAGTTCATGAAGTCTGTTTAATACGGCATTTCAAGTTTACACTGTCCGTGAATTGTTGCTACAAAACGGTAATAACATTCCATTTAATACAATAGGAACTATAAATTATAGAGAGAAATGACATAATTTGAATTCATTAACAAAACATGTATGTACGACCGAAAGATAAATAGTATTCATAATTATAAACGGATGGCAGAAAAAATAGCTTTCTGAGCAAGAATTTTTTTTATTATTTTATTTACAAGTAGATTGATTGCCTACGTTGGGAACAAATAAATAGTTAAACAAATATGTATAAAAATGAAATGTTTAGAAATCGGCAGGATTTCGGTCAAATTTGGAAGATCGGTAGATTTTACCCAAAATCGATAGATCTACCGAAAAATCTACAGGGTTGGCAATGCGGAACCCTGTCATTCTCCATAATTGTGTGTAACAAGAAAGGCAAAAAAACGTAGAGATACGAAATGTGATCACGAGACCATATATCTTATCTCATATACTCGGTGTAATTCTTCTGTCTAAACAGGTCCTGCAAAACAATCCAACCTTAAAACCTTTTTCTTTTATTTTATCTACGTGAACGAATGATCATGTAATTATTATTGAAGTTATTTATTTTTCTCGCCCGTCGGATTGTCAAAAAAAAAAATACACTATCATAAACGAAGTAAAAAAGAACGTGAAATATTTTTCACCGTCAAAATTCGTTTTAAAATAATCCTGATTTTTCATCAAAACAAGATCTTTAAAAAATATATTTTAGTGGAAAGAAGGCTCAGTATGACATGTAATTTTTTAAAAGTAAACAAAGTTTTATAATATATCAACGGATTTAACTCGATGAGATCTAAAATCTGGCAAAATATGATATGCTTTCATTTAATAGAGTAAGAAAATAGAAGCCGTGTCTCTATGTTCTTGAGAATATTTAATAATAAATTGTTATGTAAAAAAAAGTTTTTCTTAGGATGTTATGAACTAACTGAATAAAGTATAAATAAATAAAAACCGTATTTTTTTTTATTCCATAAATTTGTTGAACTTATAAGTATACATATTTAATGCCTGGGAATTAGAAAATTAATTACGTTTTCTGGTTAGTATCCATCTTACATGGCTCAGTCTGTTAATGGAGATTTTTTTTGTTTTTATGTATAGGTAGAGAATTTTTATACTTATATAATAATCACAAAAAAACTAAAACCATTTTATCATAAATGTGTATCAAATTATATATTAGAATTTAATAATCATTATCATCCATACTAATATTAAAAATGCGATAGTGAGTTTGGTTGTGTTTGAGAGACCCATATTTTTTTGACATATTTTTTGCATAAGGATAGCCGAAGAGGTGAAAAGTAAAATAGTTTACTTATTTTCCATCCCGAATGGAAAAAAAACTAACAATAATTTACATTTCAGCAATAAGTAACATCACTTAATGTTTATTTTTACAATACAAAAATAATAAAGTAATGTAATACATAAGAATATAAATGATATACATACAAATTAGTAAAAGGGTTTAAAAACTATATATTTCGATATAATTTATATATATTTATATATTTCGATATCTCTCGCTTCATTATTTATTTGTGCAGTTACTTTTATTGAAAAAATGATTTACATTTTGAGTCCTTCTTTACGTTAGGCATTAAACCTTCAATGCATCTACTGAGATACTCTCCGTCAAAATGAATAAACAGTGACTCATTCTTTTTTCCAGAGTTTCGATATTAATATAATCATAAATTCTTACTTTAAAAAATATTTTTAAAACACAAAAAGTATATTCGTCAACAAATTTCAGTCCGCGTCAGTTTAAGAAATATTCTCAATTAAAAAAAACCATTGACGGTTATTTGGTCGACTCTTACGAGAGTCAATTATTCGAAATCTCGTTTGCCTTAGATAAACAAACTTACCGAAGAAAGCCATTGATAAAATCCCAACATAAATATTCTAATGGCTGAACTATTTGTTGGATATCCCCAGCTGAAACATTAACCCTTTTTTCTTTTAAAACAAAAACCCTCCAACGACCCAAAAGTACAAAAACCGTTTGCTCCCACTTTTTACGCGTCAGGCCTTTCAGCCTTCGGCCATTTTCTTCGGGGTAGACAAACCGAGGACAAAATGGCGGAAAAACTAGGCCTAGTCTGTGCCACGTTGAGAAATCGGATAATTATCTCGTCCGATTTCTTGTGCATGCGTTGGGAAAAGGGACATACACTGAATAAGCGAATTTATTTTATCTGCCTGATCTAATTCAGATATCAAGGAATTCATAAAAATAATTCTTTTCGGCTGCATTTTGAATGAACATCGAATTAAGGAATTCAATATTACCAATTTAAAATCAAATTAGAAGCGCTTACTTTGTGTTTTCAATGTTAAATAAATTGACTTTATATTTAACAACAATATTTTGAGTCTGTCCAAACTCCTGTAGACAAGGACTGGAATCAACTCCCTGGGGAGCTGTTTATATCAACATATTACAACAGAGATCAAGAACTTTTAAGAGAAGGTAATATAGAAGTCTAGGCATCTACAGGGCTTATGAACTGTCAATAGCTAGTTTAAGTGGCCACTTTACACGCTGTATAACATTCACCATGCTGCCCATATTTGAACATCTATATTCTTTAAATTCTTTCATCTGTTGATGTTTGTGAAGTTAAAGAGCTGAAACCTTTATATATTTATTAAGCCTGTGTAAAATCACGAAAATAAATTTCATATGCCATCATGCAATGTGAGTAAAAAAAATGTGTAACCACTTTTTATCTCTACCAGTTTCAAGACGTACCGTCTCTTCATCAGGACTCCAACAACGTTTACATTTATACTTAAATACGCCGTCACCTTTGCCATCACCACAGTTTAAATATTTATTCACGTAAAAAAAAATATAGCCGTTTAGTTTAAGGGATGCGACAGCTAGCTTTTCTAAAAACGCCCTAAGTGCATTTAATTATTACTTTTTGATAATATTAATATCTACTAATAGTGTAAAGTTTTAACATAACATTTTTACAAAGGTGCAAGGATTATTTTTCTGCCAAATTGTAAATTATGCTTCCACATAAAATTGAGAAAACTTGTAACAGACAATATTTCAAAAGAGAAATCAAAATTTGGCCGACGAAAATTTGGATAGAAGAAATAAAAAAATAATTCAATGTCATGTGAAATATGTATGAAAAAAGTTTAACACTTTACAGTTCTCCTCAGATCAGGTTCCCCTAGTGCGGAGAGTTCTTAAATTAATTTTGTATATAAAATATTAAATGTACTTAGTAATTCAAAAATATTTTTTAAATAAATAAAAAAATAGTACAAGGCATGAAAATAAATTTTAACGTATTACATTAAATTTTATCCAGAAATAGCTACTTAAGCCATAAGATTATTTACATTCGGATTTAGCTGAGAGCTTTTACTGTGAATTCGATTATCCGAGAAAAGCAGGATTGTAAAAATTTTACCCTTGTAAAGGTTGACGAAATATCCAAAGAGGTGATGGGAAAAAACGTGACAGATCAACCTAAATCACGACAAGCGCGTGTCCGATAAACGCTGTTTTCCGAATTACTTATTTAAAAAACAACATATTTTATTATTTATATTATTACCAAGGTAGCTAAGGGCAGGTTGTGTACCTGTGGAAGGGTGTACCTTTGGACAATCAGAATATTTTTGGAAAATAGTGGACAAAAATCCCCCAAAATATTAGGATTACATTTTTATCAACTGGCAACACATTTTTGTTAAACTAGTCATTACTCATAAAACGTGTTTTTTTATTGTGAATTGAATTTATATTTTCTAAGTTTTCACTACACGATAAAGTCTGGTTTTTACT